>NC_058404.1:37894446-38015749 GCF_002201575.2 Neomonachus schauinslandi
TACACACATGCCCATACACACCTCACACCTCAGCAGGAGGCCTCTATTCAGGGCAGGGAAAGCACCCACAGTGAGGAACCCTGAAGGGGTGCCCCACAGAGCAACCAAGATCTCCCGGCTTGGAGAGAAGCACAGCGAGCCTCTCCAGGTGCCAGCGAAAACCTCTTTCCTTCAGACACAAGTCTTGTCACAAGATGTGGCTGTTGCTAGGTAACAGTGATTCCTCCGCCCCCACACACATACCTCCTGCCTTCCCGCCCTGGACAGGAGCATGAACATCCTGGTAAATGCCTCCACTGTGCTCTCAAAGTCCCCTCTCGGAAAGGCAGGCCTCTGGCCCTGTCCCAGGGGGGTTAGTGAGGATGCAAAGGCAGTGGTGACAAGGTGGCGCTCCCTCCAGCAGCCTCTCATCCTGCACCCCCGTGGGTCATACCCAGAGTGAACTGCATGCAACATTTCTGCTGCTTAAAGTTATTAGACTACCATCAGAGAACTGGATTTGAACTTAAGGAGAGAGGGACTGCCGCTGGCAGTGGCAGGGAAGAGTACAGGGGACTGGTTTGTTTTTAGTTTTTGTTAGCTATTTTAGAATTTAAAGAGAGGTTTGCTATTGCATGCAGCCCTCAGAGCATGAGCCACCAGGGCAGTCAGCAGGGGCCGGCCAGCTGAACTCTCTGTGGACCAGCACAGCAGAAATCCTGGCCTCCAGGATTTTAAATAATCAGGGGCTGTCAGTACTAATAAACCTCAGTCTCTGAAGCCCCGAGAGGTTAAAAAAAAATCTTCCACGCAAGGTGACAAAGAGATTTAGATGAAGAATCCTTCGGGAAAAGGAAGGGGGCAGCCGCAGCTTGGAGGGATGTGTTGCCTTTGGCCCATCTGAGAAACCCCCAGTGTCACCTGACTGGCAAGCCAAGCCCCATGTCAGTCTTCCCTGGATGCACAGCCACATGTGCACAGAAAAGATAATGTTAACGTCGCTCCTTATTTGTTTTTCTGTCTACAAAAATGCCCACTTATCAGTATTTAATGGCTCTCAGAAATAAGCTATTTTAGAACATCATCCACAATGCAAATGAGTCACTGAAAGCTGTCGCTCTGACCTTTCCCTGTCACTGGGTAGATGTTTCCAAATCAACAGCAGCCTTCCCAGTGGCCCCGGTGCCGAGATTCCCTGATGCAGCAGAGCAATACTGAAGGCTACACCTTAGCTTTTGCTTTGGGGAGTGACAGACCCCCAAATGGCCCACAGATCCTTGAAGAGGAAGTCCCTGCAGCTGCACTTAGACAAAATGCTTTCTCCTCCAGGGGCTGCTTCCTCAGCTTCCTGGCCTTGTTGAGAAAGCCAAGTCATCTAGCAACGAGTGACAAAGGCAGGCCGCCACGGAGAGACCTCTGTCTTCTGGAAGATCAAGACCCACAGAAACGGGTCAAACAAGGTCCCCCCAGTGTAGCCCCAGAAGCTCTTCAACTGGTTGAACAGCACTGAGAGTTAGGAAGTGCAACCTTGTACACGGTTTTCGACTTGTGTTGTTTTTGAGGATGGCAATTCCGCTTTGACAACCTCAGTTCCACCCTCAGACACTTGAAGAGTCGAGGTGTTAATATTAACCAAGTAAGCGAGGCTCACGGGAGGGCATTCCACTCCCACCACACACCGACTGCTCCCACTCCAGAGGAGGAAAAGGTGAAGGGAGCTGGTGACAGTGTGACAACTGAACTGTATTTTCTCCTATCAAAGGTTCTTTCCCCACAGGAACACACTCAGATGCCTTTTCTTCTCTTTAACTGCCACCCCAGACATTACCCCTTATGGAACGCTCAGTGCCGTTGGCAGAATTTTCATATTTCCTGAGATCTGAGAATCCCCACACCAAGAGCCATCCTAGACTCTTCCATTCTCCTCATTCCCCAAAGACCCGTCTCTTTCTTATTCTCTTCATCCATGAAATGGGATGATTTTACCTATCCTGGAGGCAGTAACAGTGGTGTGGTTAACGGCATGGATTGTGAAATCCCTGGTCATGGGAGACCTTGGGCAGCTTATCCAAATCTGTGCCTCAGTTTCCCACACATATCCATTCTTAACAGTACCTACCTTACAGGGTCATTGGAAAGATTAAGTGAGGAAAGTTCCCAGCTCTTAGTAAATGCCATTATCATTATAGAGGAGTTTTAAGAATCAAAAGTAACCTAGGTGCAGCAAGGTACCAATGCCTCTCCAAGTGGTCTCCATCGTTAACAACTCAATCCAGGTTATTGTCCTGGCCTGAACTATTGTAAAAGCCTTTCATCTCTCTGACTCCAGAATCCCACCTCTCCAACCCCTCTTTCATGACACTCTAGGGACGAAGTCATTAATTTACATCATTCCTCTGCTTAAAAACCTTTAATATCTATCTATTGCTTATTGCATAAAGTTCAAACTCCTTGTCATGGCCTAGAAGGCTCTTCATGGCCAGGCCCGTCTCTTCAGCTTCATTTCCCATCACACTGTTCCCATCTGCCTGGAATGGCCTTTCCATTTCATCTGCCAGAACCACTTCACACTCTTCTCCACACAACTCAACCACCATCTTCTCTAGAAAGCCCCTCTGGCTCTGGCTGAGTAACTGACCTCTGCCTCTTCTGAGACTCCACTCTATCTATCCCTGTTTACACATCTGCCTTCTCTAATAGACTGAGAGTTAAAGACAGGGACAGTGTGTCAGACATCCTTATTTTCCCCCGTGACTGGCATGATGGCTGGCACTGAGTAGATGTTTCATAAGTACCTGTGGGTGAAGAGTCTGCTCTTGCAATGGCATAAACATAAGCAGGGTCAATGTCAACAATTCTAATCACTGGTACAGCCCCACTAGGAATATTTTAACAAAGTAACCGCTGAGTTAGCCTGGGTATGCTTCCAGTCAATTCTCTCTACCAACAAAGTGGGATTCTGACCAGAAATCTCTGCAGCATGGGACTATATGTAAAGCCAAACACACCCTCCTTATCCTCCCCACCCCCATTCTAGTCTCTCCAGAATCCAAAAGGAACACTGAGTTTTTAACAGTACTTGTACTCTGTTGGCATACTAATTAACACCAATTAATCATCTTCATTAGGTGTAATAATGACTGAGAGAGAAAAGATTAGTTCCAACAAAATATTCTGTGCCTATTATCTAGTGTCCTGATGGCTCATGAGATTAACCCACCTAAGATCAAATCCTCATCAAACTACCCCTGTTCTGCTGGAGACCTGTCACTAAATCTCTGGATGATGTCAAAGAAGCAAAAATGCCCAGCTGGGGAAGCAGCCAGACATAGAGATCTGATCTAAACAATCACTGAGAAATTAACTGATGTCCTTCCAAAGCAGGAATTCTTTGCAATCCCAACAGCCCCACAATATGATACACCCATCAAGTACAATTCCCAAGTCCCTAAGGAGACAGCAAAGTGCATCATATGGTATACCTACTCCTACGTAGTTTCCAGTCAATGAGGAGAGTTCCAACACTCCTCACTGGCCCACTGCCCCTTCTCACAGCCTGTCCCATCACCAGCACTGGCAACTCCAGCCTTCCAACTGTTCCAGCCAAAATCCTTGCAGTCATTCTTGGTTCCTTTCCTTCTCCCCTATATCACAAACTACTCATTAAAAATAAAATTCAAAATATGCAAAGTATCTGACCACTTTCTCATTGCCTCCACCCTAGTGCAGGCCACTTGGGCCACTGCGGTAGCCTCTTGACTGGTCTCCTGCTTCCACCTTTCCCTGCCTTTGGTCTATTCCGAACACAGCATCCAGCATGAGTCTTTTAAACAATAAATCTTATCATATCACTCGTCTGCTCAAAATCCTGCTTGTCTCTATGAGTCCTTAAAATTGGCCTACAAGGCCATATATGATGTCCCCCTGCTCTTCTCTGACCACCTTCCCTGCTTCTCTTTCCCTTTCTCAGTCTATACAACAATACTGGCCTCCTTGGGGCACCTGGGTGGCTTAGTCAGTTAAGCAAATGCCTTCAGCTCAGGTCATGATCTCCAGGTCCTGGGATCAAGCCCCATATCGGGCTTCCTGCTCAGCAGGGAGTCTGCTTCTTTCTCTCTCTCCCTCTGCCCCTCCCCACCACTCATTCTCTCTCTCTCTGAAATAAATAAATAAAATCTAAAAAAAAAAAAAAAACCCACAATACTGGCCTCCTTGTTGCTTGAACACATCAGGCACACTTCCACCTCAGGGCCTTTGCCCAAGTCTTTACACATGTAACCCTCTTCAGGAGACCTATTTATAGACTACCCTATTTAAAATTGTAGCCTGATGCCATTCCACCTAGCTCAGCATTCCCAACCCCCACTCCTGCCCCTAGCATTCTGCTTTCCTTTTTCTTTTTTTCTGTAACAGTTATCACCTTCTAAAATTGTATATAATCTACTTGTGTATCATTTGTATTATTCATTATCTGTTTTCTCCTGTTAGAATGTAAACTCAGGGAGAGCATAAGTCTTTGATTTATTCATTGATTTATCCAAGGTACAGAGAATAGTGCCTGGTACATAGTAAGTACTCAATCAATATTCACTAGTAAGTAGTAAGAACATTTAAGAGAAGTACACAAAAGTGACTAGAGCATCCTTGAGAGCCAGGGACAGGAGAGGAAAGATCAGGGCAGTTTCCATGGGAGGACAGGACATTGGAACTGAACCTTGAAGGATGGAGTAGGATTTGAACCTGTAGAGTTGAGGGGAGGCATTCAGGTAGAGAGAGGCAGTTCAGGTAGTGGGCCAACAGAGGGTCTCTAGAGAAGAGTCGGGTGTTCAATTAGGCACAGGGCACACAGTGTGCAGCCAGGCGGTGGAGAACTGGGTTGAACAGGAGCCACTGCCTTGCCAAGCAGGGAAAGGGCTTGCTGATGGCAGTTGCTCGGGATTCTGTTATGAGTTAGAGGTATCCTTCCCCTTCACTACTTCTGCTTTATAGAAACATGAACCAGGACTGTTCTGCAAAGCATCATCAACCTTCACAGGCTAGTGGCCAAGAGACCTCAGGCCATTCTCCTTTTCATCTCACCCGCCACATTCATGCCTGTTTAGGGGCCTCTGCTCATGCCACCTTCCCAGCCCGAGACCCTGGCTTCTTCCCTCTCCTTTACGTCCTAAGTCTAACTAAGCCCTAGTTCAACCCTTCCTTGTACTTACACTTGCAGGCTTCTCTGACCACCACCCAATTGTCACCTTCTTCTGCACGTTCACTGCGCTCTCTAGTACCCACTGAACCCTTCCTTGTTCTCCGCTCATTTGAGGTATGTCTGTCTCCTCATCTACATCATGCAGCTTGTGGGCAGGGCCAATGCCTTAGCCTCTTGTGGCCTCGGCACACTCCTGAACACTTAGGAGGTGTCCCATCAAATGTCTGTGCTTAGGTGCTCTTCGAGAAGCAGAACCGCTGTGGGCCACTGTGTCAGCTGTAACAAGGCACCCATCACATCCAGCTGCTAAGATCACCACCACTTGGAATTCTCTTGAAGAAAAGAAACTCTGAGAGAGCAAGAGTTACATTCTGGGCTCACCTCAAGATGATGGGGGTGGAAGGTACTGGGAAAGCATGTGTATATTTGTTTTTATTTATTTATTTTTAAGATTTTATTTATTTATTTGACAGAGAGAGACAGAGTGAGAGAAGGAACACAAGCAGGGGGAGTGGGAGAGGGAGAAGCAGGCTTCCCGCGGAGCAGGGAGCCCGACATGGGGCTCGATCCCAGGTCCCTGGGATCATGACCTGAACCGAAGGCAGACGCTTAACGACTGAGCCACCCAGGCGCCCCTATTATTTGATTTTAAATGAACGGGCATAACGTATACCAGGGAAGACCCCCCCACCACCACCACCTCCTGAGTGGAGTAAAACTCCAGGATTCACCTAGCAGTTTCCTACTGTGTGGTAGGAATGATCCATCCACTAAATCTTACAACTGGGGGCCTATGGCCATGGCTGACACCGCCAGAAAAAATACCCCCCAACCCCAAGCTAATGAGATATAGTTTTCCTAAGCTTTCCCTTCACTCCCACTCTCAAGGGAAAACTATAATATCTGTTTTACATACCGTTCCCAGGGCAGCTAAGCATACCTAATTTAAACACAATTTCTTAATGGTTGCACTTTTGCACATGAATGTGTTTTGGCTACTGGAACTTTTTTTAGTGCTTGTATCTGATCAGTGGCCCAAGGCCTTCCCTAATTGTAACTCTTGGTCTGACCTGACTGGCTGCAACAGGTGTAGCTTCTGACATGGCTTATCTTAGTAGCAACACCAAAGAAGATGGTGGTGTCTGTATTCATAACTCAAGAGAAGAAAAATGCCTCCCCCTCTTCCCATTTTCCTACTGGATTTTCCGGCTGTACTACTCAGAATTGCAGGAGCAGGGCAGATGAATGCACCAAGAACAAGAACATGTATCTGCCGATCTTCCATGCACTGAACTTTTTTGTGCTTGTCTCCGGAACTGGCTACTATATTCCCCTGCACAGTGTCTAGGAAGGTAGCAGGACAGCCAGGAACAAAACTAAATTCTTTCTTCTCTGTCACACTTGGCTCTATCCCTGTACTTCAGGTTTCTAGCTCTCCCTAGAGGAACTCTAGATTCTTTCTTGGCTCCCTGTCCAAGTGTCACCTATGGGAGTGAACATAAAATCTCTTGTCCAGGTGGGTATACTTAGTACAAAGATAGCCCTGAGTCTAAGTCTTGCCTCTGCCCAACACATCTCCTTGGGTGTGATGATTGTGAACACCGAGCAGGAAGACCAAGGAGCATGTCAGCTTGGTTCAGACAAGGGAATAGGTTAAAAAGAAACAGCTAATGAGCACGTGTCTGAAAAGTATTAAACACAATACAGCATATTGGTGTGAGCAGCTGATTAGAGAAAAAGAGATGAATGAGCGTGTGTCTGAAAAGTATTAACTATAATATAGCATATCGGTGCTCACAGCCCCCCACTGGCAGTGAAAATACTAGTTATTACCTATGTGATTTCCAAGTTAAGAAGAACAGTTGGGAAACAGGTGCTGTGTGTGGTATATGGTGTCTTCACCGGATGTGGAGGAGGGTATGCGAAGTAGCAGTCAGGGCTTGGTGGCCCCAGAAGACAGCTAGGCTGGGAGCTGAATGCTGATGAGCTCCTCCCTGCCCTGTCTGCTCCCCACACCCTCAGCAGTGCCAAGTCTGCCCACAGTACTCAGGGGTACCCATCTGGAGAAGGACAGGACCTCCCCCAAGACATTCCTTATAGGAACCCACTGGTCAGGCTGCAGGGAGGCCAAGACATGAGGGAAAAAGAGAAGATAGAATGTCATGTCCTTCAAGATGGCTACTAAGCTACTAGACCAAGGCTGGTGACCAGCTGTCTTCTCTTTGCTCCACAGAAAAGGAAATAGGTTTGGCTACCATAGAGGGAATCGGGTTAGTAAAGTTAAATTTGAAAATAACGTGAAAAGTAGAAAGTCATTCCTCAGTGAGGAAAGAAGAGGAGAAATATTATCAATCTCAGATGGTTTAAGGCAAGTTATTCCCAGATGTACAAGTATTATCTCAAAGATTGTTGTTGTGGGTTGAATTGTACCCTCTCCCCCAGAAAATTCATATTTGAAGTTCCAAGGCACAGCACCTCAGAGCCTGACCTTATTTGGAGATAGGGTCTTAACAGAGGTCATCAAGCTACAATGAGGTCATTAGGGTAGCCTCTAATCCAGTATGACTGGGACCTTTGTGAAAGGGGGAGATTTGGACACAGTGACAGACGTGTAGAGGAAAGACAATTTGAAGAGACACAGGGAGAAGGATGGTCATCTACAAGCCAAGGAGAGAGGCCTGGAACAGCTCCTTCCCTCAAGCCCTCAGGATGAACCCACCTGCTGGCACCTTAATGCAGGACTTCCAGCCTTTTAACCTGTGAGACAGGAAATTTCGGTTCTTCAAGCCACTCAGTCCTACTTCATTACCACAATCCTAGCAAACTAATACAACCGTTAGAGACTCTTTCTACAACTATTAAAAATCCCCAGGAATTTATAAAAGGAATCTTTTCACATTTTATGCCCAGGAAGTCTGGTAGGATTGGTTACTAATAAAGCTGTCCTCTTGTTGGACTGTGAGTTTTGGTGACGGGGGTAATTTAATTGAGTACTCTGCCTGGACATCGTAGATACTTAGGAAAGTCCTTTTGTTTTCTGTTGTTGTTGAAAGCTCTTTAACTCCTTTTTACCTAATTCCTAAAAAACAAAAGAAACAAAATACATATGTGTTTGAACACATTCAGGGTTTTTACTTACGTCTAAAAATAACTATAAGTGTGTGTGTGTGTGTGTGTGTGTGTGTATGCGTGCGTGGAGAGAGAGAGAGAGAGAATTTTCTCCCAAGACTTTCAGTGGGTGGCAGGAAAAAAAAATCAGCATCATGCCAGCATTATAGCTAATGTTTGGTACTATTTATAGAGCCGGCCATGGCCATGTCAGATCTTTAAAAGAAGCAAAACATCTGGGTGCATTCCAAAGCAGAGAGGAAAAACCTAAGTCACAACATATTATACAGAGGAAGGTGGCATCTTTACAAAAGTTACAATTTATATTTGCTAAACATAATCCTGTACCTCAGAGGATCTTAGGGAACCTGATTCTGGTGCTGAGTGTAATGAGAAGGAAAAAAAAAAACACACACACACACAATAGCCATTGTATTTTCAAGTTTAAAAAAGTTCCGAGGTGAATGAGTGGTTTCCAGAGGGCAGAGAACATACAACATCTCCTCAGCAAAGGGCCTCCAAGTGGCCAGTGGCCATCAACAGTCAATCAAGAGAGACAGCCTCATTGAACTTAAGTCAGCAGCTGCCCTGACATTTTCAGCAGGGCCAAAGTTAGAGCCAAAAATGTCCCTTCCCGCACCTCACTTGAAGGCAGGCAGCACCCCCTTCCTGCCCCATCTCACAGAGATGTCATAAGGATGAATTAAAGAAAAATATTTAAACTTATATAACACTTGGGACATCTGCACTAAAGGAAAAAAAAAATCACTATTTCTACAATATTTCACAGACCTAAAGCAAGTGTGTCCTACTTTAAGCAAAACCAATATATTAAAAAAAAAAATTCCAGATTTTGAAAGATATATATCAGAACTAAGTTGTCCAATGCACAGAAAAGAGTAAATTCCACATAGGTTGAGGTCTCTGCTTTATTTGCCAGGGAATACCCAGCACCTAACCCCAGACCTGACACATGACATGTCCTCGAAAGGTATCTGTTGAATAAAAGAATTATTTCTATTAAATAGCCAGCTCCATCAGTACACTTACTGAATTATAAAATTTGCAAACATTCTGTTCAGATACCCCATGCTTCAACATGCATGATGCCATAGTAACCTGGCTCAGGCTTGGGGACCACTGTGTCCTGTGAGACACACCTGCCCCTGGACCCATGGCCACTGCCAAGTGGCCTACATCATCCCTGGTGTCCCCAGCCCCCATGTTCTAGGAGCATCCTGTGGGCAGGCCTGCTGTTTTAAGATACCTCTTCCTGGTTTCCTAGTGACAACCATAAGGAAAGAGGGCAGCAGGCTCCAGGCTGGGTAAGGCTTTGGTAGTGACTAGACACGTAGGTTGTCACCATCTGTGGCTCCCAGGAAGCTAATGGATTTCAGGGCTGAGAGCAAACCAGGGCAAGCTATCTGCTCTGCTTGCTGATGGCGTCACCACATACCCACTTCTGCCTCCTCATTTCTAAATGTTTGCTTTTATCTCCAAAACACTGGTTTCTTCCACATTGGTCAGGGAGAGAAGAGAGAAGGATCCATACACAGCCTCCCAACAAGCTTCCGGGGAATCCACACTCAGGCCTGATCCCCAGAGAAATACTTTCCAAACAGGGCAAGCACTGGATCCACTCAGGTTACCAGATCTCCTATTCTTCCCATCATTTTTTAATTACTTTTATTACAAAAATTAATAAAGGCTCACTGTAAGGTATTTGGAGCTACAGAAGAAAATACAAAAAGGAAAACAAAACTCACCTGTAATCTCACCATCTGGAGAGAATCTCTGTTAGCATCTTGGTGTACTATAGCCACGTTTATGCACGTATGTGTGTATTTCATTAGGCAGTTTAGAAAATATTTAACCTATGGCTTGATGGGCATGGTCTCATGTCACTAACATTCTTCAAATATTTTTTTTTGGCTGCCTACTACTCCACTGTATGGATGTACCATAATATATTTAACTAGTTCCCTGCTATGGGGGGAAGGTGATTCCAGTGTTTCAGAAAAACTAATAGCATCACAGTGTACACGTTCATACACACGTTTCCTCACATCTCTGATCATTTCCTCAGGATAGAATCTTAGAAGTAAATCGCAAGTATGGAACTCCCCAAAATCATGCCTACCAGAAAGGTTGCACCAATTACAGTTCTAATAATAGGATTATACCTATTCTTATACCATTCTATCATATCTCCATGACACTGAGCAATGTCATTTTTAACCTTCAGTAATTTTATAGCTGGAAAAATGGCATCTCATTTCCATTTTAATTAGCACTTTTATTATTGTTATTATTGGCATTGTTATCAGTGGTAAGAGCTCAACCTTACCACCACATGGTATCCCGGCAAGGTAGGCCCTCTCATCCTCCTGCTACAGAGGGAGAAACTGAGGCCCAACTGAATGACTTTGACAAGGTCAAACAGCTCACTTTCAGAGCCAGGATCAAAGCCTGACTCCAGAACCCCATCTGCCTAACTATTCTGCTCTGCTGATTAGTCACAGAGTCAAACATTTTTCTGTGTCTTTAGCCACTGTATTCCTCTTTCTCTGAACTCTAGTGAGTTTATTTTTCTGTATAGAAAAACAGCCCTCAGCATTTTGGATGTTTTGACACTACACGCTTGTGCCAAGATTCACACATCACCCCCGACCCCTCCTTCCTCAGCCCAATCCAGCCACCCACACATCTCCCCACACGTCAAGTGTGACACATCAAGTGTCTCCTCTCTACGTTGCAAAAAGTTTAACCTGGCTTCACCTGAGCACTCTTGAGATTACTCAGAATGCCCTGGAATTTAACTAAACCCAGACTGGGAAATATCCATTCACAGTCAAAAAAGCGATACTTAATGTCAGCCACATGGGGCCAGATCGCCTGGAAGGGCTTGAAAACACAGCCCAGTAGAAGGCCCATTAGAAGCGTCCTCTCCACGCAGAGACAGGAGTATCTCCTGACAGACAGCTCCCACATCAGTGTCACGTTTAAGTGTGCGGGCGGGTACCTGTCCACCACCGTCACTCCTCAGACGCCGGAGGAGATGTGTGCCCACCCTGCCCCCGACACACAGGTGAAATCCTCTCAGCAGATGAGAGCCGCAGAAGCTCTGCCACAGGCAGGTGGGAGACACCCTCCTAGCCTGCACACCACCTCACCCTGACAGCTGAGAGGGAGCTGGCTGAGGGGGCTCCCCTCCTTGGGGGTCACCGCCTTGCCCTGGAGTTCATGGCACAGGAAAGTTCTGCAGGGTCATAAACCAGCCTCGCGCCTGCCTCGGAGCTCACTCTGCAACTCGCAGCCATCATTTGCTTGATTCAGCTCGGGTTAGGGAGATGGATAGGATTTTCCCACAAATCACTTGATTAGTGTGAGAAATCTATGTTCCTGCTGTTCTAAGCATTGCAGGGATTTTGGGTTCCCTTTAAATCTCTCTCAATATCATGGTTCTTGCAGCTTTCAGAGTTTCTTTCCCAAGATTTATTTTTTTTGAAGGCACTGCACTATTTGGCAATTCTATACCATTCCTCTCTGGTACGCTGACCAGCAATATTTGGGAAGAAGCACTTGAGCTCTGAAACCCAGAAACAGGTCTTCCGACCTTTTTACTAGCCACTCGGAGATGGCTACTGCAGCAGAAGCACATGGAATCCATGACCTGCTCACCCCAGCCCACTAGCCTGGCCCAGCCTGGCCCAGCCTTAGAGAGAAGCCGTCCCTCCCACCCACACCCCTGTCACCCTGCATTCCCACAGATTCTTGCATACGTGCTCTATTATAGGCACTACGCTGGATACTTTAGAGCTAACACTCCACTTAATCCCTACAACAAATCTATGAGATGGTATCATGAGGTATTTGAGAGCTGGGGAAACGAAGGCTTGGAGCAGCCACAGGGACTCTCTGAGCCAGGCCCTTGGAGATAACATGGGTTTGGATAAACTCTGGGTCCCTACACCTCTGTGCTTCCATATTCTCTACTTCATCCCCGAAAGACCACCAGAGATAAGATTTGGAGAAAAGACGATGCGTCCTCTTCCTGGGTCAGCCCTGAACCACAAACTCCGTAGTGCCCTTATCACTCCCACAAACAACCTCGGGCCCTAAGTGAGCACAGGGTTTTGGACCCTTTGCCATCCAAGAAGAGTGCCCTCTCGGAAACCCGGATGGGCCCGGGGACAGTCACGGGTCCTATACGTGCCCAGCTTGGTGCTAGGCCACGCCCCTTCCTGGGCTGCACTGACAGTGCATTGAGGTAAACCGGGTCCCTCGGCACACATTCTGAAGTCCCCGAGCATCCCCCACTTCCCTCAAGCTGCGCTCCTCCCTCCAGTGACGCACAGCACAGTCCCGGAGGGAAGCCTCTGCCTGCTTTCTGCTGGGTCTATGCTCTTAGTTGGTTCTCTCTTCTAAAGCCCCCAAGTCAGTTTCCTTCCACCAATCCCACTTGTGCCCTCCTCTGTCTTCCTTGCTCTCTCCCTACAGGCATCTAACTAGAACTAAGGAGGTGTTCTATTTCTTCCTACTTTCTATGAACAGTTCCGTCTTCCCAAACTGTAGGGACTTCTCCAGGAGGCCGCTTCTCCACCTCTCCTCCCTTTGTCCTAGGACATCTGAAAGGATGACACCAGAGGGTTCAGTCCCCACTTTATGGGGTCCAGCCCACATTCAGATCACGGACCTTGGGTAGGTCCCTTCTCTCCCCAGGACAATGTCTTCACATAAAAATTAGAGGAATCCTCCTCTCATTCCTTCCTCTCTCCTGCCTCATAAAAAGATGTAAAAAATAAGTAAGAAGTCTCAAATAAAAAAGCTTTAGAAGGAGAGAGAAAAAAGTACAGCAGGCTTCCCCTAACTGCCCCAACCCCAGGCCAGTGGTCTCTCTCCCCTCACGCAACTGTCTGACTTGGGAGGAGTGATAGTAACTCCAGTCAGCAGCTCCATTTCCTCAAAATACGACCGTACAAAAAAAAAAATGTAACTATGCATAGTTATGCATAGTGATGGATTTAACTAGACTTATCGTGGTGACCATGTTGCAATATATTCAAATACCAAATCATTATGTTGTACACCTGAAACTAATATAACGTTATATGTCAATTATAGCTCAATTAAAAAAAAATACAGCCATACAAGAGCCACCTGGTCAGCCAGCTCCAGGCCTGTGGGAATCTGAGACTGTTTTTTGAGGACTTTCAATCCACACCCTCGTCTTGGCCTTATTAATTCAGTCATAACTCTTCAGAATTTACAGAGCTCCTTTTACAGTGGAAAGCTCAAGTGATAGCATTGCCACAAACATTTTAATTTTGATTTAGAGACTCACACCCTCTTCGTTGTCTCCCGACACTCCCCGCCCTGTGCTCAGGGGCATCTGTCTCCACTGCCCATGACCAACGTCCCCTCCCCACCTGACAGCTCTTGATCTTCCTTCCCAGTCACTGAGAAAATGAAGCAACAGGAGAGAGTCCCCACTCTGACCCCCACACATCCCACCTGACTGCCTTGTGACCACAACTGCCCTTCCCTTCCCTGGCTGTCCACTCGGCCAGCCAGGCCACGCCTGCCCCCGTCACTGGGTCCCAGCCCCTCCCTCCCCATGGCTCCAGCAGTTGTCACCTACATCACCTTTGTGCTCCAGACTCGATTGTTTCCACCAGCACACATACATCCTGATACTTCCCCATTTTAAGCACACCCCCCCACACTCCTCCATAAGGTTGTTTCCATAAGCTATCTCCAACACCTTTCCACCAACCCGCTCCGAAGAGGCCTTCACCTCAAGCGCCATCAGCTCGCTGGTGGTCTCCCTGCTAATGCTCAGTTCTCGGTCCCCACCGACTTCACACACCAGCAGTATGTGAGCAGGCCGATTACTCCCTCCTTGCAGGTAGAAGTTACAGAAGATGAGAACTTCCACCTTCAACAACCTTAAAGATTTAAGGGTCAAAACTGTTCAGGGGGGAAATGATGAGGGAGAAGAAGGCCAGATGAGGACAAAGCAGAAGTTGGCACCCTACACCACCCCGCCCCCCATGTGATAAGTGTGACATTCCCCAGGCACGCCTGGCTGTCCCTGAGCTTTAAAAAAACTCCCTTTTAAAAAAAAAAAAAAAAAAAAAAGGAAGGAAGGAAGGAAGAAAGAAAAGAGAAAAGAAAGAAAGAGAAAGAAAGAAAGAAAAGAAAGAAAATGCTTCACTTAGGCTCTGAGGCAATCTTATCTCAGGGGCTGTTCCTTTTCCATCTCCTTTGCTGGTTCATCTTGACATCCTAGTACAAAGGTCAGCAAACATGGCCCACGGGTCAGCTGCCTATTCTGTAAATGAAGTTTCATTGAACGCAGCCACACTCATTCATTTACATGTTGTCTGTTGCTGCTTTTGTGTTGCAAAGGCAAAGCAGACTGTGGCAGCAAAGAACATATGGACTGAAAAGTTTAAAATATTTACTATCTGGCTCTTCAACAAAAAGTTCACCAATTCCTATTCTAGATCTATAAGTATTGGATTTCCCAGAATTCAGTCTTTGTAGCTCCCTTATACACTCACTCTCGAGGTTATCTCATCTGGCCCCATACTTTAAATATTATCAACACACAGACAACTCCCAAGATTTTTCTCTAGCATAGACTTCTCTGAACTCTAGACCCATAACCCAACGGACTAGCAGGAATTTCATTTAGATGTCTAACATCTCCCCAAACAAAATTCTTACCTCCTGTTTCCCCCAATTTTTTCCTTCCACAAACTTTTCCATCTCACGCCAAAAGCCTTGGAAATCATCTGTGAACCCTCTTTCTCTCAAACCCTACGTTCAACCCATCACGAAATCCAGTCGGTTCCACCTTCAAAATATATCCAGAATCTGACTGTTCCACACAACACCCCCCCGCCAACTGCTACCACTAATCCAAGCCACCACCCCCTCTAGCCAGGATCATTGCCTCCACACAGCTCTCCCACAGCGAGCTCTCAGGGCACACACTAGGCAGCCAGAACAATCCCTTCAATCATACACTGTGTTACTCCTTTGCTCAAAACTCTCCAGGGGTTTGTTGAAGTTCACCTTGGCCTCATGGCTACATCTGACCCCCCAAGTATCTCCAGCTTCAGGGCCTCTCCTGGCCTGGACTGCCCTTGCCCCAGACATCTGCATGGATCACCCTCCACAGCCCGGGGTCTCTGCTCCGGTGTTACTTTATCACTGAGACCCTCCTGGGGACACACCCTCCTGGACACACCCTCCCCACACATTCTCCCCATTCCCTTGCTCTGCTTCATTTTTCCCCATTTCACATATCGGCCCTCCTACAAATTGACTTCTTTGTTTGCCATCTGTCTCCCCTCACTGGAATAGCATCTCGGGGAGGATGGGGACTGGGTCAGTTTTGTCCGCTACCGCATCATAAAGCCTTAGAACTGTGACTGTCAATTCTCACTATTCTGAGCAATGAGTAAGTGAACACATCACATTTCAGAAGCTCACAACCCTGTTCAGGAAATTGAAGGATGAGGGAGAGAAGCCTATCATTTCCATCAGGGTGAAATCAAAGAGCAGAGCAGCCTCAAGCTCTCCCAGCCCCATAGCCTGCAGCATCCCTCGCCGACCTGTCCCAGGGAATGGACAAGTTACCCGGTCTCCAGCGGCAAGGGGCCTACCGGCCAGCCCCTCCCTGCACCTCTCTGCAGAGCCTCCTGGAAACCAGGAGGAGGCAGGATGGAGAAACAGACAAGGGGCTGCTCTGGAGGCAGAAGGAGCTCCCTTTCCCCCTCCTAGACCCCCACGGTCACCAGGCCTGGACCAGAAGGGCCAGCACAGCTGGCAGTACCAGCCTGCAATCCACCACCCACCAGCTGTGTGAACTGCATCTGCATTGGGTTCCTCTGCAAAATGTGGCTGATGACCAAACGTTTAAGACTTTGAAAAGAAAAGGTAGGCTCAGACTCTTTTTCCTTTCTTATTTATGTCTCGCCACACTTAAAAATCTACAGTTTAGGGGCACCTGGGTGGCTCAGTCAGTTAAGCTTTGCCTTCGGCTCAGGTCATGATCCCAGGGTCCTGGCATCGAGCCCCACATCGGGCTCCCTGCTCGGCGGGGAGCCTGCTTCTACCTCTGCCCCTCCTCCCACTCATGTACACACTCACTCGCTCTGTCAAATAAATAAAATCTTTTTAAAAAATCTACAATTTAGAAAGAGGTTATGCTTCTGCTTTTTCAGTTTTTCAGTGTGCTAGAAGTTGCTTCCTTGTTTCCAAACACCGCTCTTGAGTTCCCCACCTCCTCCCCATTCTGCTCCCTTTTTCTTTCTTTTCCTTTTGGCCCATAATATTTCCTTCCTCTTTTCATATTCTGAAAACCTTAAGTTCCAGGCAGGCAGGGGAGGGCTGGCATAATAGGAACCATCCCAATGCCCCTTCCTGTGTTCTGGAACCCTGCAGGGCAATTTTGTTTTCAGTGGGAGCAAAATCAAGAGAGGCAGCGAGAAGGAGGGAATCCATAGGAAAACCCCAACCCATTACTTCCTCCCTCCCAGTGGCATTGCCCGAGCTTATTACGCAGGAGGGATTCTGAGAAATGAAGCAAAGCCTGGGATGAGGGACACGCAAGGCACCTCTCCGCATCACCTCCTGACCGAGCCACATGGCCCCTCAGTGGCCTCGAACATCACATGCTGTCTCTCGGCTCTGGATCACCACTCACACCAGGAAGGTCCCTTCTCTGTCCCAATCGCGCTCATCCTTCAGGGCTCAGGACGCTCATCCTCCACGAGCCTTCCGTGATCACTCGCGCTCTCGTTGGCATCCACTTTTCTCAGGACCTACTGGACTTGGCCTCACGGCAGGACTCAGCTGAATGCACCGTGTTCCGGAAGTCCCCTCACATGTGCTACCATCAACTAAGTCATCAAGTACCTGCCAGGGCCACACGGGGTGCTGTGGCCCACCCCCGCCGCACCCAGGACACGTGCCAGCAAGAAGCCCCTGTCGATTACGAGTAGGGTGGTGTCTGCGGGCAGAAAATCTGGTTTGTTCCATGCTGGCTCTTCTGCCTATTGCCCATACAAACTGAGGCAAGTGGCTTTGCCTTCCAACTATCAATTTCCTCCTGTGTACAATGGGGAGAAAGACACCTGCCCCATCCACCTCTGAAGCTTGCGAATACAAAACATCATACAAATCTGTGTTGTTATTCAAATAAATAGAGCAGCAAAGCAGCCACGCGGCCCACACCACTCCTCATCCAGCCCTACCTCTTAGCAGGCCTCTCCACTCTCCTCAGTTCAGCCTGTGAAAGCCCCAAGGATGTGGCCCTCAGAGCCGCCACCTGCCCTGCTGAGGGAAAGCGCCTCGGAGAGCCCTGACGCAGCCTGGGCACACACCATGGAGCCAGCCATCTGTGACCGCCACAGACAGCGGGATTCTCAGGCTGCCCAGAGTTTATGCAACAAAGGAAAGCACCACGGGAAGCAAAAGCAGTCTGGAAAACCAGCCACAAATGAGGCACTCAGTCAGGAAGCAGAACCAGGAGGGCACCGCTGGAGACCCTCCGCACCCAAAGTCACTCCTCTAAATGCGATGGCTGTTGGGAGCTGTCCGTGCATTCACTCGGTCTTAATTAATAGGTGAGTTAAGCAAAAGGCATGGCTCCTGGGAAGGAGGGGAGGGTGCTCCACACCTTCCTGCTGGAAATCTGCCAGCTATCCACAATAGCACGAGAAGCTCTACAAGACAGCCCACTCCAGAAAGGGTGCGCGGGCTCTGACACCCAAGCTCCTTGTCACCTAGCTCTGCCACTCACTAGATTTGTGACCCTGATCCTGACCAAGTCATAGCCTCTCTGAGCCTCAACTTCTCCACTTAGGACATCTGCAGATGTGTGAGGCATGTAAACACACCACCTAAAGGCTAAGCTAGGTCTGACCACTGTAAGGGAAAAGGCTGGCGCTGTGTGTGGAAGGGGGAAGGAGAGAAGGGGAGGAGGAAGGCTGCCCCTGCCCATGATCACCCTTCCCGGCACAGAGATTCTGCACCCTCAACATCGGAAGCTGACTTTGAGCAGGGGAGCTTGCGCTGCTCGGCCTTTGCACATTTATCCAATCTCACCGAATGGACTGAGGACACCTGGCCGGCTGCCTTGTGACTTTTAGGGAGCAAGACAGTGCCGGACACATTGTTACATGTATAGTCCCTGCTCCAACATTTGTGGTTTGAATAACTGATTTAAAGAACGTGCTTTGCTGATGTGTAAAACAACACATTCACTGTAAGAAATTCGGAAAATACGGAAAAGTTTAATAAAAGAATCAGATGTTTCCTAAAACCTGGAGATCACCACCATTATCACTCTGATATATTGTATTCCATTCTATTTTTCATGACTGTACGCATCTTTTTTTTTTTTTACAAAATTGTATTTATACTCTCTTTACTTTTAAACCTTTATTTACTTACTATATATTATTAGCATTTTCCCATATTCTTTTTTGTTTTTTTTTTTTTAAGATTTTATTTATTTTTCAACAGAGGAGAGACAGTGAGAGAGGGAACACGAGCAGGGGGAGTGGGAGAGGGAGAAGCAGACTCCCCGCTGAGCAGGGAGCCCGATGCGGGGCTCGATCCCAGGACCCTGGGATCATGACCTGAGCCGAAGGCAGACGCTTAACGACTGAGCCACCCAGGCGCCCCTCCCATATTCTTATATATTATTCAATGTAACTTTAATAGCTATTGATTTCCATTTTATGGATGAGCCATATTAGATTTAATTAATCCCCCCATACAATGTTTTGTTATAATGAATAATGCTGAAAGGAATATCCTTGATTAGAACTATTTTGCACAGCTCTGATTATTTCCATAGGATAAATTCCTAGAAGAGGAATTGCTTGCTGGTTTAGAAGGTATATTTTTGAGACATGTCTCCATGCTTGCAAATGATCTTCCCACCAGCTAAGTCTGCAAATGTCCACGTCCTGGCATTCATTACAACACAGGGCGTATCATTTTCATGTTTGCTAGTCTCGTAGGTGGATAATGATATCTTATTTCTAATGTACTATTTTAATTATTAGATAGGTTGGACACTTGTACATCTTTTTCTGGACATTTGTGTTTCTTTTCCCTTTGTTTGAACTCCCTGTTCACATCCTTTGCCTACTCTTCCATCAGGGGACAGACTGATTTTTTAATACTCGATGGAGAAGAGAATTAGTTCATAGCCGTCTTTGCTGACCCTGTCCCCATGTTTAACAATCACTCCATTAAGGCATTAACGCTAATGTCTAGCTTATATCCTTTTCCTGTTGTTGCAACCCATTTGCTCCCATCCTGCCTGCAGTGGGGGGCACTGCTCTCTCCCTTTCTCTCTCTGTCTCTTTCCCTCTTTCATCTACCCGTGTGACCTTTCCTTGTCACCTGTCAGCTTCTCCTCCAGGGGATGAAAAATTCATTTTCATTTTCGCTTGACTGAGGATGACTTAGGAAGTCAAAGGGTCACCCTGCGATGCTGTTCCCTCCTCTTCTCCCATTGCCAGGGTCTTCCTTCCTCCCTCATCACTGCTCGCCTCGATGGCAGCAAATGACTTCAGGACCAGGCCCTTAGCCCAGCCTTGCCTCTCCCAAACCTCACCCCCACCCTCCATTCCACAACTCATGCGTCCTAAAGGCGAATGTGACTGCCTTTTCCTGCCTAAAACCCTTTTGCTCCTCAGTGTGGCCAGCTGGTCCCTCCCTACCTGGGCACACTCCCAACCCCTGTCTCTCTTGCACCCCCAGAAACATACCTTGTGTGCTCAGATGCAGCAACACCCGAATATTACTCACAGTGCTCTGACACACGGTACTGTTTCGTGCTTCTGAGTCTTGCCAGTGCGGCTGCCCTCCCCCCTCCCCCCTCCCCCTCCCCATCCACCCGGTGGGATCCTTTTTATTTCTCAAGTCCCTGTCAGGTGTTGCTCTCTCCAAGAGGCCTCACCTGACCATACCAAGCATCCAGGACATACTACCATCATGCCCCCCACACCTTATTGCCTTCTGCTGCAGTCTGTGACACCGAAGCGGGGGTCAGGCTGAGTGTCATTCTGAATGGAAAGGAACAGTGGCAGCAGGGCTGAGACAAGGCCACCCTGGGTTAGCCTGCCCATCTGTTTTCTCCCGGTTCTCTCTATGGACGTGGGCTCTTTCACCTTCCCAGGACAGGCGCGGCAGTCCCTTGGCTTTCTGTCCTTTCTTGTGCTCTCCCCCCTCCTCCTCTCCCTCGGCTTCCCGGCTCTCTCCACCCTTCCAGCCTGTCTCACCACCCGGGCAGCCCAGTCCCTGGTGCCCACTGTGCCCTCTTACCCTTGGGCTCCTCAGACACACCTCCTGCTTGGCTGCCTCAGGGGCTAACGGGCTTCCCTTGAAAGTTCCCGCAGGACAAGGACCACGCCTATCTTGTTTCTGATGGACTCCCCAGCGCCTGCCTCAGGGCTGGGCACAGTGCTCAGGATGCCTTTGTTAGCACAGAAACATGGCTCTGGACACCCCCTGCCGGCCCCTAGCCAGCCCAGCACAGCCTTACGTGTTTCTTTCCTTGTACTCAGTAACTACACACATGCACTTCCTAATTACGAATTTATTTTGTGCTGTTCATTTCACCAGTTTGTCTTGCATCATACGTGGCTCAAACCACTGCAAGGCAAAGCGGGCACAGCTTCTGCCTCATTCTCGAGAGCGAGAGGCTGTTTCCATCAGCAGGACCCTGCTCCTCCCCTGACCCCACAGGGAGCCAGCCTCCAGGCCTTGAGAGAGCCCACCCCTCTGTCACAGTGTGCCCCTTCCTCGGGCCTCCCCGAAGGCTCCTCCCAGGGGGCTCCAAGCATGCCCCCAGAGATGTATCTGCCCAGTGATGAATCAAGTCTGGCTGGAAGGAATGTGGACTTTCAGCCCCACATTGTAGAAGCTTCTCTCAGAAACGAGAATCTGAATGAAATTCCAAATTCTGTTTTGTTTTGTAAAGGTAACTGGTGATACAAGGGTCTTGTCCACATCCCATGCATGCTGTGGACGTCTCATTTCATTTATCCAAGGAGGAGCTTGAACTAGATGTCTCAAGTCTCTCAGCTCTGTAAGATTCAGGTGGAATAATATTTTTCCTCCTTGTGTTGTACCCAATCCCCTCTTTTCTGCTCCAGTTTCCGGCAGGCACGCCCTCAGCCCTGGCCTTGCGGCAGCCCCTCCCAATCACTGACTGAGGCTGAAGAGTTTGCTGTATAAATCAGGGAAGGTGGAGTGGAGTACCCCATGCTAGTAAAGGGCACTCAGTAAACACTGCTTAACTGCAGGTGTCCCTGTCTCCACCACTTGGTTAGAGAAAAATTAGGAGCCCAGAAAAAGTAAATGGTCTATTCAATTTGGAAGCAAGAGAAAAAATGAGCTACCAAGCAAAGAATACTAACTCAAGGGATGGAGGACCTCGACTCCGGTCCCGGCTCTGCCATCGGGTCAGGGCGTGAGGACACCAAGGCCTGCTGCCTCCCTGGGTCTCACTGACCACAACCGGGGATGAAAGGTTAGACTGGAGAGCCCCAAGCAATGGACAGGCTCTGCCAGTCTAGGCGGTACCTGGAGGGCCACGCAGGCTGGCCACAGCCCTTCCTGCCATCCCAGGGACTTGGGCCGTCAGCCACTTTGATAGCCTTAGAGCAAAGGTGAGGTTTCTGGGAAACCACAAAGGGCCCTCCTGGGGAAAGGGCCAGGATCCCGGGAGCAGACAGCCCTTCCTGCAGGCTCCTCACAGAGCTCCACCTCCTCCTCCAGCTGAATCTCCTGCTTACCCATTTCCTAAAGATCATCACGGAGGCTCCACAACCTTCCCTTTTTAACAACTCTTGCTGACAGAAAATTCTTCCTCATACCTAATCTAAGTCCATCTGCTGCAATTTCTGTCTATTTTCTCTCGTTCAATCCTACTGGAGATGGAGAACAGCTGGTTGCCATCCTCCATGTAACATCCCCTCCTAAACCAAAATCAGTTATTACATCACCCTCAGCCTGTTTTTCCTGTGGCATAACAACCACCATCCCTCCAACCTGCCTTCATGGATTCCAGCTCCGAAAGCATCCCTGAGCACTGTGGCCCACACTGGAGCATGCTCCACAAGCTCCAAGTCCTTCTGGAGCTCTAACATCCCCAGCTGGATCTAGGACTCCAGGGGCAACATCCAGAGAGAAGGGCAGAGCAGAAAGGGGATCGATGAGAACACAGTCCAAGCCCCTGGCTGTATATATGAAGAAACTGAGGTCAGAATAGGCAAAATAAGTACAGTGCCAAGGTCAAGTCTGAGGGATCAGGCTCCAGGTGCTAGACACCAAATATTGCCGGCACATTCCCCCACGTGGCTGCAGCATGTCCTTGACGGGGTGAGAGCACGACCAGCCTTCACTGAAAAGCAAAGGTCCACGACTGCCCAGACACTCCCCACCCAAACTCCATCTTCTGAATCCCGAGGCAGATGTCTGCAATTCCACTATGAACAGCTTGGATTTCCATTAAGAACACAAACACCTCTGTCAGTGGCAACACTCTTAACTATTTACACCCTAGTAAGAATAAGTAGATCTGATCCTTCCTAACTCTGGAGAGAGAGAGAGATTTAGGGGTAAGAAGGGAACAAAGAACAAAGGAACTGGGAGAATGACAGGCACATTTCACTGCTGGCTAATGCGTCCAAGGTCAGTCCTTTGCATGGGAGCTGAGGCTGGGTGGATGTCAGGACAGAGGGGCTGCAAGGGTTCTACGTGATGGAGTCCCAGCGAATCTAACAGGCCTGTGCTCAGAACCATCTGCCCTGCCTGCCTCATTAGGGGTAGCTGCACCACCACGTGTGCTCTGGGGAGGTCTGCGTGGAACAGAACGTGGTGAAGGATTGTTTCACTGCTCCCGCAGGGCAACTCCATGTGCATCCCAGAATTTTTGACTCCCCTCGGTTAACTGTTCTAGAAGTGAGGTGAGCAGGGTGTCCAAAATTAAATCTCAACCTCTAGGGTGACCTTAAGTGACAGGAAGGAAGAATCAGAAGAGAAGGAAGAAAGAAAGGCATGTATCAGATTAAGTAAGATCGTTCAGCATGCAATAGCTCCCGAGCGGGGAGGGAGGAAGGCGACATGTGTGTGTGTAAGGAAAAGTGAGTCAGGTGAACTATTTACTAACAATTTGGGCTATGAAATTTTCCTAAGAATGAAGGGGAAAAATAACCGTGGGAGGTGAGTACATTTCAGAGCCTAGATTTCAAAACAGCCCTCACCCTGTGATGAATAAAGAGAAGCATCATGCTCCAATCTCTTCACCTTTCAGGGGATACTCCAGACTACTTCAAACCGCCAGACACACACCCCCAGAATAACTGGGGAGTTCACGCCTCCACCCAAGAGAAAAAAGAAGACGTCTCAACAGCACTCAACGAAAACACCTAACACAATAAACGTGCTTATTTGATTTCCCCAAAACCACAAAATTAAATTTTAAAATAGAAGGACTAAAAGACTCTTCTCTGTTAAATTTTCATATGTTTTCAATCCTATTTTCAGGGGACAGTTTTCTTTAACAGCAAAATTGGCACAAAATGACGAGATCAAAGTAGGTTGGCAAAGAGATTACTGATGTGTTTATGATGAAAAGAGACGACAGGAAAGAAAACAGAAGAGTAAGGAAGGGACTTTTACTTGCCAGGTAAGTCACCCAGGGCTTGTGAAAGCAGAAAGAGGCAACCCTTGCTCAGCACAGTAGTTATAAGAGAGAAAGCCTAGTTGCCCAACTGGGGAGAGGAGAAAATGATTGATCTATGGATGGTTCTTGCCCAGGGTTCTGGCAAAGGCTACCATGTTTGATGAAATGACGAGTAACAAATTTAATATTCCGAGCACCAATCAGTCCCTTCACACACAAACAGGCACCATGCTTCACAAGGAACCAATCAGCCTAACACCAGAGATTGAATTCTCCAAAGTAGATCACAGCGGTGGGGCTGGATCCTGGATTTTGTGCCCCATCCAAGGTGAAGTTGCAATGATGGTGTTTTGCATTTCATCAATTATTCTCCAGCTCCTATTATGCTTTTTTTAGTCTAGAGTTGTTATTGTAACGGTCTTTGTTCCAAATGGGGAACTACAAGGAAGAGGAATGAGGAGGAGGGAGGAGAAGACAAGGCAAGCGCTCCAGCGTGTCCCACTGGCACTTCCCAAGGCTCCCTCTGCTCCCTCCCCCCACCCTGCCTTTTTTCTCTCCAGCATGAGTCACCATTCAGGAGCTGGTTTAAAAGCCTTACTTTGAACGTCCTCTATCATGATAGAAATCTAGCAGATCAGCATCAGTTGAAAGGACCCTCAATTTTCGCTACTGGTTTTTGGTTTGAGGCACCCCTGAAACTCAAAAGCATTTTCTAGTTTTATTACTGCCTTCTTGAAAACCAAAGTGCCCCCACTCAAACTCCCCCCACCTGCTGGGTGCCACCTCTCCTGGGCTCTCTGGGGGTCATGTGCCCTAGAGAGAACACAGGGGAGAAGGTGTGTGGCCAAATATGCCCCAACAGCAGACAAAAGCTCAGCGTCCACTCCAGACTCCCAAACACAAAGGCATAATTTGCAGGGCTGTAAGTTTGTTTTGTTTACTGTCAGACAACATGTGCAAAAGAGAAAGCTGACTGTATCCTGACCAAAAAAAAAAAAAAAAGTCAGGCAGCTGTTTTTTTAACCATTGTGAGTAGAGCTTCGACAATAACGACTCCCACCCAAAATAGCTGCGTAAAGGAGGTGGAGAACCTGTTGTGGCAGTTAAAGAAAAGAATTAAAATCTGAGAGTGATTTGTGGAGCCAGAGAAGGGTGACTGTCATCCGCACCTCAGCAGGAAGGGTGTCCTAGGGACAAGGGGTTGCTGGAGGATCTCTCCCAGGATGTTCACTTTTTGCCAGGACTGGGAATCGAACTCCCCAGCTTCAGAACTAGGAAAGAAATCAGGGTGAGGCAATTCACCTGACCTCACCAAAGCCCCAGGGACTTGTAAGATTGGTCCTGGACTGACAGCTTCAGAGCATCCAGCAGGTCAGAGGACACACCTGGTGAAGTGCTGTAGGGCATTCAAGTAGGAGCTGCCTGCGCCAAAGCAGGCAGGAAGTTCAAGACCAAGCACATAACCTTTCTCTCCATGGGGACCTTGCTTCCTAGGAGGCCTAACTCCTGTCTGCAGAAGTTCCGGGAAAGGAGTTTTCCCCAGACCCAAAAGTGGGTCTCGGAGCAAGTGAGGCCCTTGTGATCCCACAATTTAGAATGCACAAGGGTGTTTCGAGGCTGAACCAGCCGCTGACCATGGCAAGCTTTTTTGCTTGAAGAGCAATGATCAGAAACAGTGTAGATGGTGGCTCCAGCACCCTCTGGGGCACAGACGTACCTGCACACCTAAACAGAGGCAGCCCCTAGGAGTCTGCCCCTCCCACCAGCCTCCACCTCTTAGAGCGATTGGCATGCTCTGCCCTGGACAGCCCTTCTCTGATAAGGGTGTAACCTTCACAGGGGATACAGTTTAGCTCCATCCCCTTTATTTCAGGACACACCACCCCTGAAAAGTCTTCCAGTTTTCAGGAGCTAATCAATTAAGTAATCTTTTTTCCCTCCGAGAACTGTTTCATTGGTTTCTGAAGTTGTGTGTCACACAGATGCCCATCAGGTCAAACAGGACAGCTGCCCACACCCCAGGAAATTTCTTTTCCCACCCCCCCCCCCAAAAAAAATAAACTGAGACAGAGTGGGCAAAGGGTAGGAGGGAGGAAGGAGACAGAAGTTTGAGAAAGGACTCAAGTTGAAGGTCACGTAGTTGGGGGAAGGCAGGTCAAGGTAATGGAAAGGGGGCAGACCCTATGGCAGAAAACCCAACCAACCAATCATATTTCTCAGCATCAGCCTCCCAGTGATGGGTTTGCCACGAAGCAGCACATCCAGGGGTGTAATTCCCTTCACCCAACAAACCTGAATTTACACCCCAACCGTGCAGTCACCCTAGCCCCAGACCAGACCTATTTCCACAGACCTCAGTGCAGCTAATTGAGAGAGTAGTAAACAAAGCCAGTTCTAGACAGCAAAGAAGTTTTCCAAATTGTCAGCTTGTTTTTATCCCAACAAAAGACGGTGATTTCCCACCTTTGTCACGTTTCCTCCCCTAAACTTTTCTTTCTGCAATCCGTCTACATATGCTAAACCGCCAGCCACTGAGAATGCCAGAGCCAGAGCAGCACCCCCCGCGACGCAGGCAGGAGTACCTTTTCCGCGGAGCAGAGGGGCTGGCAGCCAGAGGCTCGCTGCCCTGCCGAGCCGTGGAAGGATGCTGTCAGGATGGAGCACGCTGAGGATTACGCGTTCCTGTCTCTGCGACCAGACCTTTCGGCAGCTCGGCCCAACTGTGCTAGCGATGCACTTAGCAATTATCTGCTGGCGCCGACGCCCCGCCCTCTGCTCCTGCGATTGGCTCTCCGGTCCCGGGCAGGACTGCATTGGTTTCAGCCGACCTCACTCATTGCTTTGGTTCCTACTATTATCTAAGCCATCAAAGGAAATAATTCCATGTTTCATTGACAACCTGTAAGGCTCTCCTCCTCGGGCCCGGGGTGGGGGCAGGACTGGGAGTCCAGTGGAGGGGAGAGTAGAAAAAGGGGCGGGGGGGGGGGGGGGGGGGGTCCCCCCGAGAGGGGGGGGGGGGAGAGAGAGAGAGAGAGATGGAGCTATCAAGCAAGCAGATTCTTGCTCCAGCATTTTAACTTCCACAAAACAGAGCCCATAGCAACAATTTTCTGGCCTTATTTTTCCCCCAACTGGTGAATGTTCCTGAGGGCAGAGAGAAATATAACAGTGGGGTTTCTGCCTGTGTCTGGAAAGCAGAGCAACGTAAGGGCTGAAGGAATATAGTGATGTTTTTTCCTGGGGCCACCCTGGAGGGCATGTGAAGGTCATTTTAGATTATTTGGGGGGACATATTATGCACCTTCACTGGACTTTGTCCATCATTTTTCCCTCACAGTCCACCTAAACCCCCAAGCTGGAAGACAATTTCCCTTTGCAGCCTCTTCAGAGTCTCAGAAGAGCTGTTCTTAGAGTCAGTGGAAGTCTGGAATTCCTCACAGTTCTCGCTGGGAGGTCCAGAGAGACAGGCATTCCAGAGCTCACCATTCTGTTGAACCCTCACTTTTGCTTATTCTGACCGGCTTCAATTAATGATTTAGACGTGTGTCATCGGCCAGAGCAAGAGGAGAGAGGAGAAAGAACTCAAGGGGTGGGGACAGCTTAAATGCTTTTCCTTGTTCAACAAAAATTCATAAAGCACAAGTTTTGGCCTGTATTTCCCTTAATGTATTTTTTTCACCATAAGCAAAGGACATTATTTGGTTGATGATTTTTTTTAAGAAGAAAAAAAAAGAATTTAAAAGGGGTCTTTTAAAGAAAGTTCTTAGAATGGCAAGTTTCAGATTAGTTAGAAACTAACCCTTCACTGTTCTGGGATCTGCACATCTTTGAGCCCAGGCTGTAGTTCCAGTTCCTCCCCCGAGGCCTGGAACCACAACAACACTTATCACCATCTGCATCCTCCAAAGCAAATAGCCTGATCCCCCTGCCTTGTCCAGTGAGCAGCTGCTTCATGTGCACATGCCTGGCTTCCCTAAATATATTGCAAGCTCCGTGAGGACAGAGACAGCATCATGTATATCTTTATAACTCCACAGACAGCACCTAGCACTCAGTGAGTGGGCTGACTAATAAAAACCCAATTCAAAACAAAAAGTGTGCATGGTACTACACCTCGTGGAATCATCATGGCGCAGGCAGCCCTCATCCAGCGGGGGCAGGGTGGGGAGGGGGCCCAGCCTGGAGTCCAGGAGGCAAAAATTCCAGACTGACACTGTGACTACTGCAGCTAGGAAGTTCCTCCCAGTGCTCAGGGCCTCTGTTCTCTCTAGAAAATGAGGCAGCTCTTCATCAATGCCTTCCTTCTCCCTCAAGCATCAGAAGGAAATGAGATGTGGGATGCACATTTTATTTGTGAGACATCTACCTCCAAAAATTAAGTCATTTCCATAATGGCTTTCCAAATATCAGTATAGCTCAAAGGAGAGTGACCGTATATTAAAAATAAAAAACTAGGACAGGGGATGTGGCAAAATATTTGTTTTCTATTTTATTCACTTGTCTAGATGAAATTTCTTACAAAGAAGCAGTGGTGAAATTAAACTTAGCTATTCATTTAAAATTGACACTGCCCCAGAAAATCTGGCATGTTCCGTCATGGTGTAAAAACCATAAATAACACCTTTATGATTTAAGCAGTAAGATTTCCACATCCAAGAGAAAGTGGGCTTCAGCTTTGTTCCCTCACACTATCCCTCTGTCCTCCGTGAAAAAAAAAAATAAGAGAAATAAACTAAATTATAAGAACTCTCTTGAGCATCTGTCAAAAGTTCAGTTGTCCTTAAAGGAAAAGGAAAACATTTCAAGTGATTTTCTAAAATGCTTTGTCTAAAACAGCTTGTCCTTACATGTACTATTTGCCTTTTGAAGATGAGAGAGAGAGAGAGAGAGCTGCAAACAGTTGTTTATGTCAGTGCCTTTTAAATTGCCTGGTCATAAAATATTCTCTTTGAGAGAAGTATGATCCCTCTGTGTCCCATAAATCAACTGCTTAATTCTGAGAGTTAGAGAATGCATATTAAATATACAGATTCCACTGGCACTTGCATTTGTATTAAATATCAGCTTCATACAATTTAAATACACTGGGTATGAAATGTACCAAATTCCAGTCTGTGGCCAGGACCCTGACAGAGCAGTCCATTTGGACATAACGGTTTCATTGCCTGAGCAGTCTGCGAGGCTTTAGGGGGGTTCATGTTCCACTTTGAGTCATTAAGGCAAGAATGGGTTTCGTTATTAAAACACAAATAAAATAGCGGCCACTGGAACCACCATCTTTCTTGGGGATAACCACTTGCTAATCACCCTGACCTTCCGTAGGAGGCTGGAGAAGCCCTGCATTACGCTTCTGTTTATACCATTTTCTCAGTTATCATTTATTTACGCCAAATTCTGTTCCTAAAAGGGAGAAGAGGAGAATAAATCTAGGCAATGCCAAGAAAGAAGGAAATGTGTGAAAACATGAGAAAAAAAAAAAGAGGGTGACTTTCAACACTACATCTTTGCTAATTGAGTTGAGCCACACAGTACCATTTCAGTGAAAACATGATATTAGCAGGATTTCTTCAAGCCAGCATTGGATGAAGGAAAGGTTTTTCAGAAAACTTCTCCCAGCACAGCTCCCTAAGTAGAGAAACTTGGAGGAGCATACTCACAGCTTTCTCTTCCAGCTGATGGCTGTTGTGAAACTTTATGTAATCTAATTCCTTCTCCCTCCACCCGCCCACTCCACCCCCCCCAATCAAACCTGTGGAGCCAGTGATGTTTCCACTAAGTATGAGAGGGGACTATGGTTGCCAGGAAGGTATCAGTCACCATGAACCATTTTTAATGATTTCATTAATTACTAATGAGTCTTCAGAAAGTTGGTATTAAAAGAGACAGGGCTGGGGCGCCTGGGTGGCTCAGTTGGTTGAGTGTCTGCCTTCGGCTCAGGTCATGATCTCAGAGTCCTGGGATCGAGCCCCGCATTGGGCTTTCTGCTAAGCAGGGAGTCTGCTTCTTCCTCTCCCTCTTCCTCTGTGCTCTCTCTCTCAAATAAATAAGTAAAAATCATTGAAAAAAAAAAAGAGAGAGACAGGGCTTCATGAGGTTTGAAGACAGTAAGGAATATTTTATTATTTAAAATGCCCTGCTAGGGCACCTGGGTGGCTCAGTCGTTAAGCATATGCCTTCGGCTCAGGTCATGGTCCTGGGGTCCTGGGATCGAGCCCCACGTCGGGCTCCCTGCTCAGCGGGAAGCCTGCTTCTCCCTCTCCCACTCCCCCAGCCTCTATTCCTTCTCTCACTATGTCTCTGTCAAATAAATAAATAAAATCTTTTAAGAAATAAAAAAATAAAATGCCCTGCTAAATAAAAGCAGGTGATTCTGGTGGTTCGAGTCATGACTGTATTTATTAGTGAGCCAGAGTTGTAAATAACCTGAAGGAAAGAGAAAGACAGAGACAGACAGAGATTTGTAAGATGAAATTGCCCACCTGAATTCTGTTTTGCTTCAGTTAAATTCTTCATAAGAAATGTGGCGCTAAAAGCTGTCATTAAATATTGTCCAGCAGTGCGCCAATTGACAGAAGTTGGAGAACTGAATTAAGAAGGTCAGCATGCCTTCCGTGCGGCTGGCTGATCACATGTGGCATGAAGCCCCCTTCCAGAATACAGGTCCGCACATGTGAATACAACTGTTGGACACCCTGCCTGCCAGAACCCGTGTCCTAACATAGAAGTCTTCTTGAAAGGACCCGTTGGACATGTTCACAGTACCTGCCACACATCCTTTTCTCTTTTGTAAATCAGAATAAGAATAATTATTTCTAAGGCTGTCGGCAGAATGGTGGCAAACCAACCTACAAAGGATTACAGAAATGTCCTGCCACTTGATATTAAGCAGTGATGTCTTGGCATGGGCCACTATGAATGTGATGCATAACCACTTTGCTCCACTAGTCCAGGATGTCAGATCAGCTCTTGGAGTTGGACCAGAAGATGCTCAGAGGGGCAGAAAATACGCTCCAGGCACAGGGCACAGCTTTGGGCAATGATGTTTCACTTCCTCTTGCCTAAGGAAATTCTCAAACTGCCCCATCAATGTACAGCATGTAGAAGAGAAGACCCTGGGTATGAAGGTATCATCCAGGTAATCTGCTACAAAGCAAAAAAATTTTTAAGTATGCATATTTTATTATTCAAGTCATGCCAATTTTGTGTTCTACTCCAAAATATATCATGTTTGTTTTAGTACATGAGTTAAAGAATGATTTGCCCCAAGGGTGCCTGGGTGGCTCAGTCGGTTAAGTGGCCGCCTTCGGCTCAGGTCATGATCCCAGGGTCCTGGGATCGAGTCCTGTTCAGCATGGAGTCTGCTTCTCCCTCTCCCTCTACCCCCTCCCCTGCTCATGCTCTCTTGCGCTCTCTCTCTCAAATAAATACATAAAATCTTTAAAAAAAAAAAAAAGAATGATTTGTCCCAAGTATTTGTGTAACACTGAGTTTCCAGGAAGATGCTTCACACATATGAGTTACCTAGGGTTTGAGAAACATAGGCCTAAAGTTCCTGGCCTCCCCTCTGGCTTCTGAAGTTAGGTGACACCTGGCTCCATCCTACCGGTCTAGGCTCTTCCACCCTCATCCTGATGTACCCCAGTCCCTGTGAACATGCTCCTTCCAGCCTCCCGATCTTCTCCTGGCTGTTCCTCCCTCCCCAACATCTCCTAAGGAGACCACAGCCAGACTTCAAGAGCCAGGCACATCTCTCCTTCCCTCGGACTCCTGTCTGCTTGGCTGTTTCAATTTCCCCTTCTGGGCTACTCTCCAGAAGACAGGTGCTGGTTTCCTCTGTAACAACTTCCAGAACACCAGCTTCCCTTGGTTTCTCCCCACCAAGACCCTCATCAGTTTGCTGGTAGAGCTCTGAGCCTTTTATCCTCTATCCTGAAAGGCTCTGACTGCTCTTAAAAGGGAGCCAATAAGATTCCATCAGTTTCCCCTTAGCCACCACCCCCCACCAAAATAAATCTCCTTCCTCTTCAATGAGGAATGCTTCTGTTTTACCACCTAGTTTATTAAGGGAAGCAGACACTTTTTTCTTTTGACTTTATTTTAGGATCATGAAACAATCAAGGCCTATTTTAAACAAGGTCCTTTCGCTTGTATGAAGAGTAGGGAATGACCGATTATTGCTGATTCCCACAGAGACCAGGGCAGAGGGCCTGGCTTTTGTCCCATGGTGCAAGACAGATGGGCTAACTATGAAGAGACGGTCTTGGGATCCAGTTTGCCTCCAGTTTCCCTCTTATCTCTAAATTCCAGTGTATTTCTTCTCATCCCCTCATGCCTCTTTCTCTCCCCCCTTCCCTTCCTTACGATTCCGGCTTTCCTTTTTAATTTTCAATCTTAGACCTCATGATAAATATTCTTAAAATTCTCTTCTTCCTCTTATAGGCAACTTATACTGATCATTGAGCCATTTAGAGAAAAGAAGACATGAAAATCTAACCAAATGGAGTAAATAAAATGCCCCCTCTTTGCCTAGATTGCCTAGAGGGAAAAAAAAAAGAAGAGCAAATATCTGATTTTTTAAAGATTTTAGGCTAAAAGGTGTGTGTGAGGGTCGACTGAAACAGTCATATGGAGCATGTTACTGATGTTTCTGAGGAATTGGGTTAGGGGGTTATTCCCAAGGAACTTCAGCAACGGACTCTAAAATCAGCAAATTCACTACAACCAGTCCCATTTCTAAGCATGCAGCATGGATGTCTGAGGGGGCTGGAGGATCCAGCAGGGTGGCAGATGAGGAAGGAAAGAATGATGGCGCCAACTTTTCGGCTTAAATCTTCTTAGCATTGGTTTTACAAAATGTCTGAGCGATGGAGTTTCAGAATCCAACTCTGCTTTTTAGCTGTTAAAGAACTGTTAAGAAGGTCTTAAGCTTTCAGAGGAAAGCTTTGAAATCAACACAAGCTCCTTAAAACAGTCTCCATAGCTCAAGACATTGAAGGGCTAGAAAAGAACAGATACACCAATATATTTATAGCAATGTCACTGGCATGATTAGGAGTGGTCTTCAATTTTTTTCCCCAACTTGCAAGGCACTGCTGGGCTTCTGTGATCTACAGTTTCTATGAACTGGTATTCCTTTCATAGTTCCTCCCTCCTGGCTCCATTGAGAGCAGCATTTCTGTAAGGAAATATGGTCCTTCTGCCCTTGTAATAGGCATGGTGCAATGACGCAGTCTATGAGAATAAGGCATAAATGTTGCAGATTCATAAGTGGAAGTTTTAATGAAGCTAATAATCAGTTGCTTATAAAGGCCCAGCTGGGATTCTCCATCTTGGCAGGTTAGAAACGTATTTCTTGAGGTTATGAAGTAAATGTAAAGCTTCTCCAAAACTAGACTAGGAAAATTCTGCTGGACTCCTCACTCTGATACTGAAGATTTTGAGAAGTTGGGGGTGGGGGGGGAGTTCATAAACAAATGTTTATCAAAGAAGCCTGACCAATAGGACATTTTAAAAACCAAGATCAATGAAAAGAGTATTTGCTGTTCAATATGTAATGATAATGGAAGTTGGAGAATCCAAGAACAACGTCCTGACCTAACAAGAGCACAGGGCCTGAAACACACTAGGGCTCCATAACAATTTGTTGAAGAGTGGATGAGTGGATGAATGAATTGTATCACTGGCTTAAACCTTTGGCCCATTTACCATGACTTCATCTTCTGGATATGTTTGTAGGAGGGAATGACTTCCTTTCCTGACTTCACATTTAAAGATTAGGAACGTCCCCTAAACATCACATCTTTGTAAGGACCTCTACACACAAGCAACACTACACAAAACTACCTTCACCTTTCCCAATTTATTTTGTCAAACATCCTCACCAAGTTTCCAGGGCTCCCTAACACTGTCTAAAATTACCTCTGGATAGTAGGGTATATGTGATTAATAAAACTTTCTTCCATTGCTCTGGAAGCCCCCTCCCCTCATTGCTAACCCTTCATTTATATCTGATCACTGTCAAGGTCACTGATGCTGATGAAGAGTTAGTGAGGCATTCGAGTTTTAGGGAACTATCCTAAAATATAGTATGTTTGTATTAGTCAGCTTGGGCTGCCGTAACAAAATACCATAGATTAAGTGGCTTAAAAAAATCAGAAATTTACTTTCTCACAGTTCTGGAGGCTGGAGTCCCAGGTCAAGTTCTGGGAGGGTTGAGTTATGGTGAGGGCTCTCTTCCTGACTTGCAGATGGCCATCTTCTTGCTGTGTCCTCACAAAATGAAGAGAGAGAGCTTGTTGGTGTCTCTTCTTATAAGAACACGAATCCTATCAGATCAAAGCCATGCCCTACAACCTCATTTAACTTTAATCACTTCCCCCAAAGCCCTATCTCCTATAATCACATTGGGCATTGGGGATTCAAAATGTGAATTTTGAGGGGAGGCTGGGTGGCTCAGTTAGTTAAGTGACTGCCTTCAGCTCAGGTCATGATCCCGGGGTCCTGGGATCGAGCCCCACATGTGGTTTCTTGCTCAGCAGGGAGCCTTCTTCTCCCTCTCCCTCTGCCTGCCATTCCCCTCTGCTTGTGCACTCTCTCTCTCTCTGTCTCCCCCTCTTGCTGTCAAATAAATAAATCTTTAAAAAAATATGAATTTGGGGAAGACACAATTTAGTCCATAGCTATGTTCTTTTGTCTTATTAGAACATTTTAATTCTTCCTGAAGATGGATGGAATGGGATGTATGACATCCCAATATCTTATACTTCCCAAATTGTAATTTTCTGTGGCTTCTGGAAACTTTTTTTTCCCTTTTCTTTAGCCTCTTCTTTTTCTTCTTGCTATTGTCATTATTAAATTGGCTAATTTTCAATATTAGAAGTTTTAAAAACCTTATAGAATAAAAAACCCACTATTTGTGTGTTACAATAAATGATACCCTACACTATTTGCAGCCTTTCCTCCTGCCTGCATTAGTTCTCCCTTCCATGGCCTCCAACCTTTGATCTTTGGAGCATCCTCAGAATCCCAGGTCTGCATTCTTCTTGAGTGATTCCTGGTGACCTCGGCTCTCCCAAGCCCTCCAACCTGTCCCTTTGCATAAGCAAACAGACTGGGTAGCAGAGAAGCTCACCCACTAGATCTTTTTTTTTTTTTTTTAAGATTTTGTTTTTTGACAGAGAGAGAGACAGCGAGAGAGGGAACACAAGCAGGGGGAGTGGGAGAGGGAGAAGCAGGCCTCCCGCTGAGCAAGGAGCCCGATGTGGGGCTCGATCCCAGGACCCCGGGATCATGACCTGAACCGAAGGCAGACGCTTAACGACTGAGCCACCCAGGTGCCCCTCACCCACTAGGAGATCTATGTGCAGGGAGGGTCTTGTAGAAAGGAGGTGCTCAATAAATGTTTATAGATGGAATGAAACATCTGTTGGTCTGACATAATTGCCATTTGCAGAGCAGGCTGGAAAAAAGATAAACTACTTGGCCAATATTTGGTGCATTCTTTTTAATTTGGCAAGAGCTGGATGAGGAATCAGAGGATCTGGTGATAATTCCCAGCTATGTCCTTTCCTACCCAGAGCAAGCAACCTTCTCCGAGGTTTAGTTTCTATAACATTAAAAGGTATATTGATGCCTATCTTAAAATAAAGTTAGGAGGATTATTACATGAACTAATGTATCTGAATTCATCAGCATAGTGCTGGATATGAAATCTTTCTCAATAAATGCATTTTGAGTCTGAATATTGTCACATGAAAACAATGCATTACTTCTTATTGTACATATAGAAGTTTGCTGGGCTATTTACTGCCTCTTAGGTAAGTTCTCCTTGATTGAAGTACACTGATACAAAGTAAATTATGGTTTCTTCCTTATGAATATGACTATTATATATCAGCTCCTCTTAAAATGGTTACTTAAAAGGACTTTGGGAGACCGAAGATAATAGTAATTTCCTTTTTTTTCCTAGTAATTTAGTAAAAAAAAAATGTTAATCCTTTTAGATATGAACATTAATTCAAAATACAGTATTTGGGAGCAATGTATTAAGAAAATCAAATAATAGGGGCACCTGGTGGCTCAGTTGGTTAAGCGTCTGCCTTCCACTCAGGTCATGATCCCAGGGTCCTGGAATAGAGTGCCACATTGGGCTCCTTGCTCAGTAGGGAGTCTGCTTCTCCCTCTCCCTCTGAACTTTCCCCCAATTGTGCTCTCTCTCTCTCTCACAAATAAATTAATAAAATAAAAGAAAATGAAAAGAAAATCAAATAATAAATACAGTTTGACAATTTTAACAATTTTTACACTTACTTCAATGTGACTTGATTTTATTCTACCAAATATTTGAGTGGAAAACTATTTCAAGTAAGTTTATAAGTCTTAATCTTTATTCCTCTAATCAAAAGTCTTCAGGATTATGATAGTGACTCTGGCATTATGGGAATAAATGTCAGCTTGGCATCAACAGTCCTTAGCTGTGAAAGCACTATGTAATAGAAACTATGGAAAACAGCTAAAATAGCGTTTTGAAGAAAATTCCTTATGAATGCATTAATAAATAAAATGTCCTAAATACTTACATTAATAATCAAAAGAAACTGAAAATTTTAATTAATTTAATTTAATTAAACATACTATAAGCAAGTTAGAAACAAAAAAGAAATATGTCTAAAATAAATAGAAACAATGATTAATTACAATAAAACCAGAAATTAATAAATCAAGAAACTAAAAACGGCAGGATAAATACATAATTAAATGGTTCTTTGACAAAAGCAAACAATAAAATTAATAAGCTGCTAACACCCAATCAAGCAAAAGAGGGAAGTAGAATGACTCAAAATATGAAATGATAAGGAGAAAATAACCTCAAACAGGAGAAGTTATCTGAAGAGGATATTTTATTCATCTTTATGCAATAAATTTGAAAACCCAAACACAATGGAAAATATGAGATGAAAATGTAACATAATTGAGATAGTAAATCCAAACAGACCCATTACCATAAAAGAAATAGAGAAAATTGTCAAAGAACTACACCCTCAAGAGATAGCAGGTTGTTTTACACAGGGATACTACCACAACTTAAGAAAAAGATAAATCTGACATTATTAGATCTGGCTCAAAGCATATTAAACAGAGGGAAATCATCTAAATCTTTCTATTAAAAAAAAGGTAATACTGATACCAAAATCTGAAAAAGAGAGCATATACAGAAAATACAGGCTAATTTTACCTCTGAGTCAAAACATAAATCTTAAATAGAATACAAGACAAACAGTATTAAGTAGAACATTAAAGGAATAATGCACCATGACTACATGAGGCTTACCGTAGAAATCAAAGAATGATTCAATATTAGAAAGTTGATTAACATAATTTACCATATTATCATCTCAAAATAGATTTGACTACCACTGGACTGTATGCAGGTAGAGACCTGTCTTTTCTGTTTGTTACTATATTCCCTGTAATCGCAATATTTCCTGGGACACAGTAGGTGCTCACTTGTTGAATGAATCAAATGCTTGAGAAAGGATCACATAATAATTGCCATAGATTTCAAAAAAAGTACTTGATGAATTTGAAATCAATTATTGATAATTTTTATGAAATAGAAATACATGGGTACTTCATTCAAAAGTATAAAAGGCTATGTACGTATTTGCATGTATAGATATCACCACAAAGGCTAGTATGAGGCTTACTGTAGAAATAGCACAAGCATTCCCATTAAAGTCAAAAATGAAATAATGATATATATATTTTCATCATTTTTATTTAACCTAGATCTGGAGACACTAGCCTATACAATTATATAAAGAAAGAAGAGACACAAATTTTGAAGGAAAGGAAATACAACTAGTATTATGTGAGTATGATATAACTGTATATGTAGAAAACATAAGAGAATAAACTTACAAATAATACAAATAAAAATACTGATAAATATGTCTGACTATATAATTAACCTACCAAACTAAATAATTTTTGTATAAATAAAAATAAAAATTAGTTGGAAGATATAATTAAATAACAGTAAAAGTTAAAATATTTGGAGGATACATGAAAAAATATGTAACATCTACACGATTAAAACTTTAAAGTGCAATGAGGGACACAAATGAAAAATTTAATGAATAAAAGGCATGCCATGTTCTTCAGCAGAGATATTCAGCATCATTAAGATGTCAATTCCCCCTAAATTAGTCATAAAATAATGCAACCCGTAGTACTTTTGGAAAGAGAGGGGCAAACAGGCAAATGGGTTTTATTCTTCATAATAAAAAATAAATAAGCAAAAAGAATGAGTGTTTTTAAAAAGAAGAACCTCACCAACTATTAAAATATATTGTAAGCTATAAGAATAAGAATGTTGTGCCATTTCTTGACTAGACAGACCAATTAATGGCTCCAAATAGAAAGGCCAGAAGTAGATTTGAATTCATGTGATAAAGTAGCATTTCAAATCAGTGCACTAAACATGGATTACTATATAGAAATGGTATTGGGACAGCTGTATTACCATCTGAAAAAATACAAGTATATTCTTCAGTGCATATTTTCCATAAAATGAAGTTCATATGGATCAAAAATTTAAATACAATAAAGGGAATACTAAAAAGTATTTGAAGTATGCTACGAGGAGATTTTGTATTACAGTTTTTTGTGGAAAAAGTCTTAGTAAATATGACACAAAGTCCAAACACAAAGAGAAAGATCCACACATTTGCTCACAATAAAGAAAGCTTCTGCATAGCTAGTGGGGGTAGGGATGGGTGAGACATACAATAAATAAGATCAGAGGCAAGGAACAAAATGGAGATAATATTTATAAATAATAATACAGATAAGCAACTTTCTTTTTTTTGAATTTTTAAAATTTTTATTGTTATGTTAATCACCATACATTACATCATTAGTTTTTGATGTAGTGTTCCATGATTCATTGTTTCTGCATAACACCCAGTGCTCCATGCAGAACGTGCCCTCTTTAATACCCATCACCAGGCTAACCCATCCTCCCACCCCCCTCCCCTCTAGAACCCTCAGTTTGTTTTTCAGAGTCCATCGTCTATCATGGTTCGTCTCCCCCTCCGATTCCCCCCCTTCATTCTTCCCCTCCCGCTATCTTCTTCTTTTTTTTTTCTTAACATATATTGCATTATTTGTTTCAGAGGTACAGATCTGTGATTCAACAGTCTTGCACAATTCACAGCACTTACCAGAGCATGTACCCTCCCCAGTGTCTATCACCCAGCCACCCCATCCCTCCCACCACACCCCCCACTCCAGCAACCCTCAGTTTGTTTCCTGAGATTAAGAATGCCTCATATCAGTGAGGTCATATGATACATGTCTTTCTCTGATTGACTTATTTCGCTCAGCATAACACCCTCCAGTTCCATCCACGTCGTTCCAAATGGCAAGATCTCATTCCTTTTGATGGCTACATAATATGCCATTGTATATATATACCACTTCTTCTTTATCCATTCATCTGTCGATGGACATCTTGGCTCTTTCCACAGTTTGGCTATTGTGGACATTGCTGCTATAAACATCGGGGTGCACGTACCCCTTCGGATCCCTACATTTGTATCTTTGGGGTAAATACCCAGTAGTGCAATTGCTGGGTCATATGGCACCTCTATTTTCAACTTTCGGAGGAACCTCCATACTGTTTGCCAGAGTGGCTTCACCAGCTTGCATTCCTACCAACAGTGTAGGAGGGTTCCCCTTTCTCCACAACCCTGCCAACATCTGTCGTTACCTGACTTGTTAATTTTAGCCACTCTGACTGGTGTGAGGTGGTATCTCATTGAGGTTTTGATTTGGATTTCCCTGATGCCAAGCGATGTTGAGCACTTTTTTATGTGTCTGTTGAACATTTGGATGTCTTCTTGGAAAAATGTCTGTTCATGTCTTCTGTCCATTTCTGGATTGGATCATTTGTTCTTTGGATGTTGAGTTTGGTAAGTTCTTTATAGATTTTGGATACTAGCCCTTTATCTGAGATGTCATTTGCAAATATCTTCTCCCATTCTGTCAGTTGTCTTTTGGTTTTGTTGACTGTTTCCATTGCTGCGCAAAAGCTATTTATCTTGATGAAGTCCCAATAGTTCATTTTTGCCCTTGCTTCCCTTGCCTTTGGCGATATTTCTAGGAAGAAGTTGCTGTGGCTGAGGTCAAAGAGGTTGCCGCCTGTGTTCTCCTTTAGGATGCTGATGGACTCCTGTCTCACACTGAGGTCTTTCAACCATTTGGAGTCTATTTTTGTGTGTGGTGTAAGGAAATGGTCCAGTTTCATTCTTCTGCATGTGGCTCTCCAATTTTCCCAGCACCATTTGTTGAAGAGACTGTCTTTGTTCCATTGGACATTCTTTCCTGCTTTGTGACAGATTAGTTGACCATAGAGTTGAGGGTCCATTTCTGGGCTCTCTATTCTGTTCCATTGATCTATGTGTCTGTTTTTGTGCTGGTACCATACTGTCTTGATGATGACAGCTTTGTAATAGAGCTGGAAGTCCGGAATTGTGATGCCGCCGGCTTTGCTTTTCCTTTTCAACATTCCTCTGGCTATGCGGGGTCTTTTCTGGTTCCAGACAAATTTTAGGATTATTTGTTCCATTTCTTTGAAAAAAGTGGATGGTATTTTGATGGGGATTGCATTGAATGTGTAGATTGCTCTAGACAGCATTAACATCTTCACAATATTTGTTCTTCCAATCCATTAGCATGGAACATTTGTCCATTTTTTTGTGTCTTCCTCAATTTCTTTCATGAGTATTTTATAGTTTTCTGAGTACAGATTATTTGCCTCTTTGGTTAGATTTATTCCTAGGTATCTTATGGTTTGGGATGCAATTGTAAATGGGTTCAACTCCTTAATTTCTCTTTCTTCTGTCTTGTTGTTGGTGTATAGGAATGCCACTGATTTCTGTGCACTGATTTTATATCCTGCCACTTTACTGAATTCCTGTATGAGTTCTAGCAGTTTTGGGGTGGAGTTTGGGTTTTCCACATAAAGTATCATATCATCTGCAAAGAGTGAGTTTGACTTCTTCTTTGCTGATTGGGATGCGTTTTATTTCTTTTTGTTGTCTGAATGCCATGGCTAGGACTTCTAATACTATGAATAACAGTGGTGATAGTGGACATCCCTGCCGCGTTCCTGACCTTAGGGGGAAAGCTCTCAGTTTTTCCCCATTGAGAATGATATTCGCTGTAGGTTTTTCATAGATGGCTTTTATGATATTGAGGTATGTACCCTCTATGCCTATACTCTGAAGAGTTTTGATCAAGAAAGGATGCTGTACTTTGTCAAATGCTTTTTCTGCATCTATTGAGAGGATCTTTTGTTAATGTATTGTATCACGTTGATTGATTTGCAGATGTTGAACCAACCTTGCAGCCCAGGGATACATCCCACTTGGTCATGGTGAATAATCCTTTTAATGTACTGTTGGATCCTAATGGCTAGTATTTTGGTGAGAATTTTTGCATCCATGTTCATCAAGGATATTGGTCTGTAATTCTCCTTTTTGATGGGGCCTTTGTCTGGTTTTGGGATCAAGGTAATGGTGGCCTCATAAAATGAGTTTGGAAGTTTTCCTTCCATTTCTATTTTTTGGAACAGTTTCAGAAGAATAGGTATTAAGTCTTCTTTAAATGTTTGGTAGAATTCCCCTGGGAAGCCAACTGACCCTGGGCTTTTGTTTGTTGGGAGATTTTTGATGACTGCTTCAATTTCCTTGGTGGTTATAGGTCTGTTCAAGTTTTCTATTTCTTCCTGGTTCAGTTTTGGTAGTTGATACATCTCTAGAAATGCATCCATTTCTTCCAGGTTATCTAATTTGCCAGCATAGAGTTGCTCATAATATGTTCTTATAATTGTTTGTATTTCTTTATGTTGGTTGTGATCTCTCCTCTTTCATTCATGATTTTGTTGATTTGGGCCATTTCTCTTTTCTTTTTGATAAGTCTGGCCAGGGGTTTATCAATCTTGTTAATTCTTTCAAAGAACCAGCTCCTAGTTTCGTTGATCTGTTCTACTGTTCTTTTGGTTTCTATTTCATTGATTTCTGCTCTGATCTTTATTATTTCTCTTCTCCTGCTGGGTTTAGGCTTTATTTGCTATTCTTTCTCCAGCTCCTTTAGCTGTAGGGTTAGGTTGTGTATTTGAGACCTTTCTTGTTTCTTGAGAAAGGCTTGTATTGCTATATACTTTCCTCTTAAGACTGCCTTTGCTGCATCCCAAAGATTTTGAACAGTTGTGTTTTCATTTTCATTGGTTTCCATGAATTTTTTAAATTCTTCTTTAATTTCCTGGTTGACCCATTCATTCTTTAGTAGGATGCTCTTTAGCCTCCATGTATTTGAGTTCTTCCCTACTTTCCTCTTGTGATTGAGTTCTAGTCTCAAAGCATTGTGGTCTGAAAATAGGCAGGGAATGATCCCAATCTTTTGGTACTGGTTGAGACCTGATTTGTGACCTAGGATGTGATCAATTCTGGAGAATGTTCCATGGGCACTAGAGAAGAATGTGTATTCCGTTGCTTTGGGATGGAATGTTCTGAAGATGTCTGTGAAGTCCATTTGTTCCAGTGTGTCATTTAAAGTCTTTATTTCCTTGTTGATCTTTTGCTTAGATGATCTGTCCATTTCAGTGAGGGGGGTGTTAAAGTCCCCCACTATTATTGTATTGTTGTCAATGTGTTTCTTTGCTTTTGTTATTAATTGCCTTATGTAATTGGCTGCTCCCATGTTAGGGCCATAGATATTTACAATTGTTAGATCTTCTTGTTGGATAGACCCTTTAAGTAGGATATAGTGTCCTTCCTCATCTCTTATTATAGTCTTTGGTTTAAAATCTAATTTGTCTGATATAAGGATTGCCACCCCAGCTTTCTTTTGGTGCCCATTAGCATGGTAAATGGTTTTCTAACCCCTCACTTTCAATCTGGGGGTATCTTTGGGTCTAAAATGAGTCTCTTGCAGACAGCATATCGATGGGTCTTGTTTTTTAATCCAATCTGATAGCCTGTGTCTTTTGATTGGGGCATTTAGCCCATTTACATTCAGGGTAACTATTGAAAGATAGGAATTTAGTGCCACTGTATTGCCTGTAAGGTGACTGTTACTGTACATTGTCTGTGTTCCTTTCTGGTCTATGTTGCTTTTAGGTGCTCTCTTTACTTAGAGGAACCCTTTCAATATTTCTTGTAGGGCTCGTTTTTTGTTTGCAAATTCCTTTAGTTTTTGTTTGTCCTGGAAGCTTTTTATCTCTCCTTCTATTTCAATGACAGCCTAGCTGGATAGAGTATTCTTGGCTGCATATTTTTCTCATTTAGTGCTCTGAATATATCCTGCCAGTCCTTTCTGGCCTGCCAGGTCTCTGTGGATAGATCTGTTGCCAATCTAATGTTTCTACCATTGTAGGTTACATATGTCTTCTCCTGAGCTGCTTTCAGGATTTTCTCTTTGTCTCTGACACTCATAAGTTTTCCTATTAGATGTCGGGGTGTTGACCTATTTTTATTGATTTTGAGAGGGGTTCTCTGTGCCTCCTGGATTTTGATGCCTGTTTCCTTCCCCAAATTAGGGAAGGTCTCTGCTATAATTTGCTCCAATATACCTTCTGCCCCTCTCTCTCTTTCTTCTTCTTCTGGGATCCCAATTATTCTAATGTTGTTTCATCTTATGGTATCGCTTATCTCTTGAATTCTTCCCTCATGATCCAGTAGTTGTTTATCTCTCTTTTTCTCAGCTTCTTTATTTTCCATCATTTGTTCTTCTATATCACTGATTCTCTCTTCTGCTTCATTTATCCTAGCAGTTAGTGCCCCCATTTTTTATTGCACCTCATTAATAGCCTTTTTGATTTCGATTTGGTTAGATTTTAGTTCTTTTATTTCTCCAGAAAGGGTTTCTCTAATAACTTCCATGCTTTTTTCAAGCCCAGCTAGTATCTTTAAAGTCATGATCTGAACTCTAGATCCGACATCATACTAATGTCCATATTGAGTAGGTCCCTGGCAGTCGGTACTACCTCTTGTTCTTTTTGTTGAGGTAATTTTTTCTGTCTTGTTATTTTGTCCATAGGAGAATAGATTAATGAGAGAACAAAATGCTAACAGGGTAACAACATCCCCAGAAAATATACTCTAAACAAATCAGAAAAGACCTGAAGCTGGGGCGAAAGAAAGGGAAAGAAAGAAAAAAGAAGAAGAAAGAAAAAGAAAATGATAAAAACAAACAAAAACAGAACAAAAAAAAAACAGAATATGATCAAATATGATCACGCTGGTGCATAGATCAGTGCCACACACTAGATTTGGAGTGTATTTTGGTCTGTTAGAAGAAAGTGCCTTCCAAAATTTTAAAGAAAGAAAAACTTATATATGTACAAAAATAAGGGTTGATATGATGAAGGGATGGAATGTGACTGTAAAGATGAAAATTATAAAAAATTTTATAAAAGGAATTGATAAGAAGTTGTTTGAAAAAAGAAAGAAGAGGATCTATAAAAAAGGAAAAAAAAAAGGGAGAGAATGTGATCAGGAAGGAGAATAGAACAAAACCATACACTAGAGATTTAGGGTATATTTTGATCTGTTAGAAGAAACTGTATCTCAAAATTTTAAAAAGAGAACAACTTATATATATGTGCCAAAAATAAGGGTAACTACTATGAATGGATAAAATATGACTCTAAAAATGAAAAATAAAAATGTTTTTTAAAAAAGGGATTGACAAGATGGTGGTTGAAAAAGGGAAAAAGAAAAATTCAAAAAAAAAAAAAGAAAAAAAGACAGTTAAAAAAAATTAACTTTGAAAGACTAAAGAATCATGGTAAAAAAGCCATGAATTCTATGTGCAGTATTCCCCTAGCGCTGGAGTTCTACCGTCTCATTGATCGGTAAACTTGGTCTTGGCTGGCTGTTCTCGCTGATCTTCTGGGGGAGGGGCCTGTTGCCGTGGTTCCCAAATGTCTTTGCGGGAGGCGGAATTGCCCCGCCCTTGCCAGTCCAGGCTAAGTAATCTGCTCGGGTTTGCTCTCAGGAGCTTTTGTTCCCTGCAAGCTCTCCGTACAGCTTTGGAGGACGAGAGTGAAAATGGCGGCCTCCCAATCTCCGCCCCAGAGGAGCCGAGAACTCGGGGCCCTGCTCTTCAGTGAGCCCCCGGAGAAAAGCCATCAGTCACTCCCGTCTCCCCGGTCTCCGGCCTCACTCCGTGCTCACCCAGCCTGTGACCAAGCATTTCTATCTCTGGCACCCAACCCCGTGTGGAGTCTCCAAACCCAGCAGGTCCCTGCAGTGCACTCCCGCGCCGCTCCTCCCGGGGGAGGAAGGGGAGTCTCCCCAGATCTGCTGCCTGTTGGGTCCCTGCTGGAGGAGCAGTGGCCCGACTGTGCCGTGGATCACAGTTTATGGCAATCCTGAGCTAAGAGCCCACTCCTAGACTCCGTCTCTGCAGCCGGCTTCCCTGCTCTGATACCTGGGAGCTCTGCCGCACTCAGGCACCCCCAGTCTTTCTGTGACCTGAGGGTCCTGAGACCACACTGTCCCACAAGGGTTCCAGCCCCCACTTAGCCACTGGAGCGGTGTCCCTCAGTGAAGCAGACTTCTAAAAGTTCCGATTTTGTGCTCCACTGCTCTATCACTTGCCAGAAGTGGCTGACAGAGGCCCCCTCCCCCGCCATCTATCCTCCCGAATATCACCTTGGATTCACTTATCCGCACATCCTACCTTCCAGAAAGTGGTCGCTTTTCTGTTCAGAGAGTTGTCGCTATTCTTTTCTTCGATCTCCTGTTGAGTTTGTAGGTGTTCGGAATGGTTTGATCCCTATCCAGCTGAATTCCTGAGACCAGACGAAATCCAGGTCTCCTCCTCCATCTTGCTCCAGCAACTAACTTTCTTAATATAGAGAAATTTCTTATGAATTAGTAAAAGGCCAGTAATCAGTAGGAAAATGAGCAAAAGAAAAAAAGAGAATATTTATTTCTACAAAGACTTAAACATAAGGATGTTCAACCTGACTCTGAATGCAAATGAAAAGTACAGTCAGATATTTTGCACCTACCATAATTTCACATAGACTAAGAGTTAAAAAAAAAAAATCTTGATAAGTCTACGTGTTGGCCATAGGGTGGGGAAACAGGTACCCCATTCTCTTCTAATGGTACAGAAAATTGGGAAACTAAACAAAATGTAGGATACATCCTTTTGTCCCCATAATATCACTTCTAGGAATTCATACTACAGATTTATTCCCACATGTGTAAAATGATGTATGTATAAAGATATTTATCACAGCATTGTTTGAAAGAGCAAAGAGAGGACACAACCTTCAAATGTGTTCAAAAAAAAAAAATCCCAGTATTTCCAGACAATAAGAGACTATGTAGGCATTTTTTTTTTAAGATTTTATTTATTTATTTGACAGAGAGAGACACAGCGAGAGAGGGAACAGAAGCAGGGGGAGTGGGAGAGGGAGAAGCAGGCTTCCCGCTGAGCAGGGAGCCCGATGCAGGGCTTGATCCCAGGACCCTGGGATCATGACCTGAGCCGAAGGCAGATGCCCAACGACTGATCCACCCAGGTGCCCCAGACTAGGTAGGCATTTAAAAAGAAAGAAGCACTGGATAGAATCTGACATGTTAACATTCCCCAAGGTATGTTGCTATTGGGGAAGGGAAAATTTCCCCCTAAACATCTAGATTCTTTTGGCTGGTCTAATTAAACTGACACAAGACACATTAATAGAAGGGAAAAATTAATTTCATTCATACATATAGCAGTCTCATAGTATAACACCCAAAAGTGACCACAGCAGGCTGTTTATATACCTTTTAAACAAAGAAACAATACATGTGTGGGGCACCTGGGTGGCTCAGTCGGTTGAGCGTCTGACTCTTGATTTCAGCTCAGGTCATGATCTCAGGGTCCTGGGATCGAGCCCCATTCAGGGCTCCCCACTCAGCGGGGAATTTGTCTCTCCCTCTGTCCCCCCTGCTCATGTTGTCTCTCTCAAATAAATAAATAAAATCTTTTTTTAAAAAAGAACAAAGGAACAATACATTTAGGCTTGGGTACTAATTAGTGAAAAAAAATCAAGCATGATTTGTTTACATAGCCTTCCTTCTCAACCCTGAATTCTCTATCTCTAGTGGTAAGAATGTCTCTCTATCCCCTGGCACAGGGAGGGTACCTTTCACATGGAAGATTTATTTCCTGCTTTTGGGGGGCAGACAGGAGGGTCAGAATGCCCTCCTTGCCCTGCCTGTTTCTCGAGTAACTTTAATTCAAAATAATCAATGTGCGACTCTGGCATATTTAGGGGCAGCCTGCCCTGCGCACCATCATTGCTAAATGATAAAAGCAAGATGAAGGACACCATGAAGAGTGTACTGTCACTGGTGTAAACCAGAAAGAAAAAGAGAAGTGCATATTTATATATGTGCTTGTCCACGGGTAGGATACTCTGAAAGGCATGGAGGAACCTGTTGGCAGTGAGCCCCTCAAAGATGGAGAGCTGCCTGGCCAGAGCCAGGAATAAGAGGGAAACCATTTGCTAAATCTTAACCTTTTATAACTTTCTGATTTTGTACCATATGCACATATTGTTTTAAAAAATAAATAAAATAATGTTTGAAGTCCTTGATTTTGTTCTTTTCCTTAAAGAGACCTTACTGATTACAATTAAAAAAAAAAAAAGTTCCATATAGGGACAAAACAGGGTTTAAAGGCAAAGGGTACCAGAGATATGGCCTAAGACTAGAAACACAGAAGTTCTTCATCTTTTCCGCTTTTGATGCATACAGCTATTCAAAAAATAATAATTAAGAGAGTTTTGTGCATCACAACTCTATCTCCGTGATGGTAGGGAGGTCGAGCCTCGCGCTCAGCCTCAGTTCTGGCATTTTTATCACGAGATCATTGGACTAGATACTTTCCAAGGTCCCTCCAGCCCCAGATTTCTATAAAACATTACTCTGATCTTTCCCTGAGGTCATTTGATTTACTTGCTTCCACATTAGCCCACAGATTAGGGATTACCAGCTGCTAACTATTGCTTGAAACTTCTTCTTCATTTAAATAAAATGGCTCCCTCATCACCCTTTCTCTTAAAGCCAAGTTTATATGAACAGACTCTGCTTATCTCTTTTTAATTAACAAAGCTTATATTTATATAATTTATACCATTGTCTGTTTTCTAAAAGCCAGTATCCCTTCTGGTTCAAACTATGTCTAACCGAAATTTAAAACATGGCAAAATTTATGTCTAAACTGGAGGTATAAAGCAGTGTCCCCTTATAGGTTCTTTTAAAAGACAAGACAATGCTCCGGAAAGAAATTGTTCACCTCCTGTTAACTTAAATGATCTGCAGAAAAGTCCTCCGCTCTCTTTTCTGAAAGGCACCTGGGGCCCAGCATGTGCCTCTCTTCTGGAGCCAGGCCCATCCCTCACTGGAGGAGTTTCTAAAACGTGGGTCTGTTTTCCAGGGGTTTATGGGGTTTATTTAGCCAGAGGGGCCATTACTCATCTCCTTGGGCCCTTTGTCATTATTCCTGCTTGATTCTGCCTTTTCATAATTTCTGATAAAGCACTGGTGTCCTATTTTCTGCTTTAGTGATAACCTTGAGGGAGAGTTACTTAAGCCACTTGACCAAAATACGTTTTGGAGCATAGCCTTTTTGCAAAAAAAAAAGAAAAAAAGAAAGAAAAAAAGAATAACTGGGATTCAAATCTCTGTTCAATGACTTGCTAGCTTTGACATAGCAACATAAAATACATTTCTCAGGTTGTCAGAGCTTCTGCTTTCTTATTCATAAAATGAAAATAATAATATCCACCTTGCAAGGTTTTGGTGAAGATTGTAGAAAATACATAGTACGTGAAATAGATGTAGCATGTATAGGATATACTGCATATGGATAACATATATATACTATATATTTTATAATTTATATGAGTGTGGGGGTAAAAACATGGACTTTTGTTACTTAACCATCCTGAACTTCAGTTTCCATTTCAGTAAGATGGACATATTCATAGGTGCTAACTCACAGTGTTGTCCCAAGGGTTAAACGATTGAACTGCAGCAGTTACATACTGAAAGGCAAACAGTAGGAGCTCAACAAACATCCTCTAATGTCATTATCAGGCAAGTTCCACCTCACGACATCAGCACTCAGGAAGTGGTAGGCATTGAGCTTGTTCATTTTTTTCAGCGGCCATCCACAAGCACCCATGCGGAGGGTGGGTGGGACTGGAAGGGTGCTTAGGAATGGACCCCATGCTGTACACCCAAGAGGAAATGACACAGAGCCCGTTAGGCAGGGGTTTGGGAGCACATCAGCAGCATTCACTCTTTCTGCTCTCTCAGCCAAGATGGTCCCTGTGGGGACGCCTGGGAGACTCAGTCGGTCAAGCGTCTGCCTTCGGCTCAGGTCACGATCCTCGGGTCCTGGGATCGAGTCCTGCATCAGGCTCCTTGCTCAGTGGGGAGCCTGCTTCTCCCTCTGCCTGCCGCTCCCCCCTGCTTGTGCTCTCTCTCTCTCTCTCAGTCTCTCTGTCCTTCCACCTGCAACATCAATACTCCATCAACTCCTGGCTCGGATTCCTCACCTAAGTCACGAGGACTTCTCTAGTTGCAGGACATGCGTAAAATACAATGATTCTCCAGAAACCTTTGGACCTCGTTCCTAGATCTTCTGTGAATGGATAGCGGGGAGAGAGGGAGAATGGGGGAACAGAGCCAGAGGGAAAATAAAAACAGAGAATGGTGGGAGGTGCATAGGGAAGGGAGAGCTTCACAGAGGCTCTTTCTCCCAGGCCCTCAAGAAAGGGAGCTGCTTGGGAAAGAAAAGAATTGCATTGATTCAGGGGAAATCCCCTGAATTTCCCTCTAGGAAAACTTCAAACCGCAAGGTTGCCAAATCCTTATATCTGAAAAAAACAGATCACAAAAAGCAGATGGACGTCAGGGCACACATTAGCATCCCGTGAGCACCAGCAGTTTTGAGGGCAAACAGCTCTCTCCAGAGTATTGATTTAGCCACAGCAACGGGCATTCTGCTTAAAAAGAAAAAGTCTGTTCCTGCATGGCAACCCCACCCCCGTCCAGACAGAGATGAAGAGCAGCAAGGGTGGACAGTGGCAGCTGACCACATTGTTCCCAGTACATAACTCCAGACACGGCCAGGAGCCCTTTATTGCCAGCGAGTTTTAGAGCAGAAGGAGGAAGCTTTTGAACTCAATTAGCATTTAATAGTCCTGATGCCGGGAGCCAGGGGCTGGGATAGCCAGTTGTGTTTGAAATGTCAGTGCATTTCACCTGAGACCACCTTCCCCCTTCCCACCATCCCTCCCTCTGAGTCAGGGGTCCTGATATTTAGCAGCATTTCACAAAGGCATGGAGTCATCCTTCAGTCTTGAAACACCCATGGAGTCAACTACAGTTTTGCTCTGTATAGGGGAAAATAAGCCCACATCAAGATCTGAGGACACAGGTAACACAGGCATGGTTCTGCAGCAGGTGTGGGCTCCTCCCAGATGGGGTCCTGTATCCTGCCAGAGCTTCTGGGGAGACAAGGGGGCCATAGGGTAGAGAAAAGAGCCTGAGAAGAGCTTTTGGGAGGATGTGGAAAGACCCAAGCTCAATGTCTCTATAAGCAAAACCCAATTCTCTAGTATTGGCAAAGGATCACAGGAATGTAACCCTTTATGGGCGCCTGGGTGGTTCAGTGGGTTAAGCATCTGCCTTCAGTTCAGGTCATGATCCCAGGGTCCTAGGATGGAGTCCAGCATGGGACTCCCTGCTCACGGGGCGTCTGCTTCTCCCTCTGCCCCTCCCCCCGCTCCTTCTCTCTCTCTCTCTCTCCCAATAAATAAATTCTTAAAAAAAAAAAGAAATGTAACCCTTTATATTCTAAAGATCTGAGAGTAAACCAGTATAGCTAGTTCTTAACCAATACCCATGTCCTTTCCCCTTTGCCTGAGCTAGAGTCCCTTCCCAGCCTGCTTGCATGTGGGTGGAGCTGTGGTTTGATTTCTCACAGGTGCACTATGAGCAGTCTCCAAGTGTCCTTCTTCCCTGTATTCCAGAGTAGAGGACTCAGTTCGAGGCTCTGAAGACCTGAGCAGGGTGGAGCCACAGTGTGGAAGGAGCTTGAGTATCTGCATAGTTATCTGCAAAGAACAGACCTCCCTCACTCCAACCCTGGGCAGTAAATTGAACAAAAAATAAACCTTTAACCTGCTAAGCCACTGAGATTTTAGGTTGTTTGTTATGCCAGCTACCATTAAGTACCCTAACAAAATGACATCATCAGAATTACAGACAAAAATATTCATTGCAGGTCTATTCATAAGCAACAAAATAATTGAAATTAACTATCCAAAACTAGAGGATTGGTTAAATATATTATGGTACATGATGTAGTCATTAAGACACATGTCTCTAAAATAAACATGGAGACATGATATAAAGTTAAGTGAACTAAACTTTTTTTTTTTGACTGCAGAGTCCAGCAACCAAAAAGGAATTATAAAATAGCTCAAGTACTTTCATTAGGGTCTTTGAGGGGGATTTATAAATCACAGAATTATTTTTTAAATTTGCCTTTTCTCTTCTGGCCATTCTTCCTACCCCACAATAGCTGCTCCCACACTTTTCAAAATTACTTGCACCAAGTCTCCTCCACCAGCCCACTCACCCACTACCTGTAACCCCCTCTTTCCTTCTTCCCCACCCCATCCCATATGGCACCCCAAACCTAAAGGACAGGCCTACCAGGCAGAAAAGGAAGGAAGAAGGAGCAGGAGGAAGGCAAAGATTGCTAACAGTTATACATCCATACACATCATTCGCCCCTCACTCATCATACTTATGGCAGAACGATGTTCACTTTTCTACACCTTCCCAACATCAGAATCTTGCTCACTTCTCCCCCAGGGTCAAAGGGAAGTCTTGTCATTAGAGAAAAATGAAGGAGTACTTCATTGCCATTTAAAGTAAGAAAATGTTTTCTGATGAATTTCAGGCAGGAAAGGTAAGAATGTGTAGCCAAGTAAAAGTTTTGAGACAGGGAAACCGAAGGGACCCCACAAGAGAAAAAGTTGTTTTTGTTTTGTTTTGTTTTTTTCCTTTGCTTCTTATCCGGCTTCTATTCTTGCTAGGACCTGCACACCCACCCCACTCTACGCACGCCTCAGAACGCAAATAGCCTATGTCCTCCTTATAAGGGACAAGGACTTAATGATTTCTCTAGAATAGATAACATCTAAGGAAGGACCAGGTGAGAATGACCAGATGTAGTTATAATATGTGTATTCCAGATCACTGGTTCTAGATGCCAAGACCCCTGGCTTCAGAGAATAAGTGACTTATAATCACGCCTGGACCTTGTCCTCATTCTGACCGGTTCCTGGATTCCTGAGAGGACATGTGCACTAGATTACAATCATCAGTAAAAACCCCCAGACCCCAAGCGAAGACTGTTTCCCTCTTTTCCTTTCTGAGTTTCCTAGATGCCCCATCTGTATCTCTCTCTATAGCTGGCTCATGTTGGATAGATTTCCATCCTGCGTGAAGCCAAGGACCGTCTTGGCAGGTCCTGTGGGACCCCCATCTGGGTCCTCGGACCTGGCCTGCCTGCATCAGTCTCAGTCATGACTTGGGGGGGGGAAAGAGGTCAAAGTTATATCAAAATGAAAAATAAAATAGCTCTCTTATTGAGAGAAATCATTTTCTTGATGGTGAGATAATTTTTATTTTTGATATTAGGCAGGAAAATCAGATGAAGCCTGGATTGGAATTCCCTCCCAATGCCAGCCACCTCCGTGTACATGCCCTATTTTCCACCCCACAACCCCATCCATGGAATAACAATGTCCCCATCTCCTGGGGGAGGGTGCCCTGAGTTGGAATTATCCCGACTTCTGGAGCAGTTGTATATTATTTAGCAGATGGCTTAAGTTTGAAAATGTGAAGACACAGAAGTGAACTGAGGGAATGGCATTGGATTATTTAACAGGGAAGGGAGATACATCCTGGAGAAAAAGATACTTCAGGAATGAAAGGAAATGAATAGGCAAAGTGAGAGAAAAGTGATGTCCAATGGGACATCCCGGCCCCCCAAAATGCCTAGACAACCATGACTGGGTCCAAGAGTGTGAAATAGTTTTATCAGGGGTATAATACTGAGCCAACTGCCTAAAGTCTTTAACAAAGAATTGCTTAAATTTGTACTGGGTTTCATGCATTCAGGTTTAGGGAAATGGCAACTGGCTAGGAATCATCAGCAGATAATAGTATCATCTTCTTTTTTTATTTTAATTTTTTTAAAGATTTTATTTATTTATTTGAGAGAGAGAGAGCACACACGAGCAGGAGGAGGAGTTGAGGGAGGAGCAGGCTCCCTACTGAGCAAGGAGCCCAACTAGGGGCTCAATCCCAGGACCCTAGGACCATGACCTGAGCCGAAGGCAGACGCTTAACTGACTGAGCCACCCAGGCACCCCAATAGTATCATCTTCTTTGGACACTGGATGGCAAGAACTATCTTTTGGAAGACAACCAATCCAGTTAAAGAAATCTGCCCTCCTCAGTTCCCCAGAGGGTAGCTAGAGGCATAGCCCATGGGACACTCCATTTCCCCACGAAGGAAATGGCCCACCATAAAGTTGTGTGGGTGTGTTTTTCATTTACCTAGTTATCTAGTCAGCTAAAAGAGCTGAAAATATTAAAAGTGGTTACTTCTAGGTGATGGGATTAAGGGCGAAATTTGTTTTCTTTTTTATATCTTCAGTATTTTTGAATTCCTTACAATGAGAATAAATTATTTCACAAAGAGAACAAAGCAAACATCATTTATAAATAAAACCTCTGTAATCCTACTACAAGTGAATGTCTCCTGAGCAGGTGGCATCAAAGAGAAGCTGGATTTTTTTTTTCCTCAAATAAATTAAGTAGAGCAGAAGCTTATCCCGGGGGTAAGAATGCCACTTGTGGGCACCACTGATTTTTAGGGTTCTCCATTAGCTCCCTGAGTCTTCACAGCATCCCTGGGTAGTTGGTGGGTATCGTCCTCATTTTAGAGATTAGTAGCAGGATAAGAAAGTCACCTCAACTCCTAGTGAAAGGACCCTGATGAGAGTCCAGAGCGTCGACTTGGAACCTCAGGTGCCCCTGTCCAGAGCTGCCTGAAATAGGAAGTTTTCCCATCTGCAACACATGCACACCTGCCCCCAAGCCCCCACAGCTCCTCCGCTCCCAACCATCTGAATCTGGGACTGAAGCAGGAGTAAAGGAGTCACTGTGCACCCCCAACCATGGTATTGATGCTCTTCTTGGTTCCCTTCCGAGGGGGAGTAAGTGGGGTGGTCAGTAGAACAGGGGCTCTCTCAACTTCAGATGGTCAACGGCATCACCCTGGGTGCACCACCCCAGCCTGATAGCTGTTTCGTTACACTAGTTAGTTGCATGGCATGTTTATGACTGCCTGGCTTACAAATCAAGAGCTCAGTCTTACATACTGATTAATAATAGAGTGCTTTCCCACCCTAGTAGCCCTCTTCCTCCTTAGCTTCCACCTTTCTCTAATCATGTTTTTCCCCCTCCGCATGAGTCAGATTGGCTGGGAATGTGTCACTTTGAAAAGAAGATGCCCCAATACTTGTACGTAAAAAAGGGAGAGTGCCACTTACATCCGTCTTGCCACCTGTTCTGGGCACCCATTCGGAGCTCCAAAATGATCCCAATAGCTGGGACTTCACAGTTGGTAGGTGTGGATGAGTTAAAGCTCTAGGCTGACAGAGGGGATAATTAATAATGGCTCATACGACATGTATTTCGCCCTTTTTAAAAATTTTTGCACAGTGGGGGTCCTTTTCAACTCCCACCCCATCTGAAAGATACTTTTTCCCATCAAATATAAATCTCAGCCTCAAGAGAACAGGGGTATCTGAGCAGACACAAACAGAGAGACCTCAGAAAGAGAAAAAGAGAGACATAAGACCAAACCTTACAGAGGAAAGCAACAGGCATTTTGCATGCAGCATTGCATTAGGGAAAACCACTATTTTTCTTTTTGTTGTTGTTGTTTTTTTGTTTGTTTACTAATTTATTACCTTTATGTGTACATTTTTGGAAATAAATACACATATGAAAACCATTATTTCTCTTTCACTGAAGATGATTCTGCTTAAAACAGAACTTTGAACTACTTCAGCTGCAGGGACCAGAATTCTCTCTAATTAGTAAATATGTAGTTTGCATCAGCTCCGTAGAAGATTCTGAGACAAGGCAAGTGATAAGGTGCTGCCAGTTAACAGAATCTGGATTTTGAATAAGGAGAACTCTGAACTGGAAAGAATGGAGCTTATTGCACTAGATACAAAAAGCTGAGCTACATCAATCACTACCCTACACTAAAATCACTACATCATCACTACTTCAGAAGTGAAGAAGGTTAATATTAAGAACTTCAGGAAAAATTACTTAGACTTTTTCAATTAATCCTTTGGCTGTCTCGATAAAAGCAGAGGGGGACATAGCCTTAGTAGTTGTTCTGTCTGGATTAGGGATGTGTGACTGGCAACTGCCATCAATGATATTAGAACCATTCACTGAGGATCACAATGAGCTGGGGACTTGCAATTATTGTGGCTGATCTGCCCAATCACACTGCAATGTAGGCATGATGAGTCCCATTCTACAGAGCAGTAAACCGAGGCTCAAAGAGGATACGTGTTACTCTATTGTAAGCACCAACGACAGAAGAATGTAAAGGAAAAATGCCTCATATACTCAAACCCCCACTGTTATTTTAATCACTTTTTCTGTTCGTGTATTATTAAAATTTTAACAAAATTGAAATACTCCATCTAGTATTTTGTGCCCTGCTTTTTCACTATTTCCTCCCATCATTAAATATTCTTTGAGAAAACCATTTTTAATGAATGAACTGTTTTCCATTTTTTAGTTGTGCCATCAATTATTTATCCAACCCCCCTATTGCGGGAGTTTTAGGTAGTTTCTCATATTTTTTCTGTTACACTAATGGCTGAGATGAATGTTCTTGAACATAAATCTTGTACATAAATTTGATTGTTGCCTTATGACAAAATCCTAAAAGTGAAATTACTGGCTCAAAGTCTATGAACGTTTTATGGCTGTTGATACAAAAATTGCTAAATTACACTCCAGAAGGTTTGCACCGGTTTAAATCCCCACCAGCGGTAATGGATGAAAACATCCTCTTTCTTATATCCTCAGCAGCAAACTTTGTGGGGTTTTTTTTAACTTTCTACCAGTTAGATGAGCAGAAAAATTATAGATTTAGAACTTTCATTTCTTTGATGAAAAGAAGCTGAATACCTTTCCTTGTTTGTTAAGCATAAGCTTCTGTTCTATTGTGAATGTCCTTCCATGTCCCGTACCCATTTATCTATCACTGTTTGGTGTTGCTGGCATTCAGAACCTTCCAGTGCTTAGTGTGGTGCTCCTCCTGATGAGACAGAATCCTCTGTCTGTGAAAGATGGTTGCTCCTTAATAGGGAGCAAAAGTTATCATCCTAGAGCCTGACAGGGGAGCTGGAAGGAATATCCCCTCGGCCTAACCACAGTGGCTCTGTAGAAATTCTCAGGTCCCTGGATTTAGAAACTCACCAGCAACTAGGCCTGGTAACTCAAGACTAAATGACTCTGCAACGTATAATTTCTCACGAACTTGACCATCCCCCTGCCTTCACCCAGTGACTGAACCGGGTCGAAATGCCACAGAGGCGCAGCTGTGGCCCTCCCCCCAGCAGTGAGGCTGAAGGGCCAGCTCATGAGCAGACCATCCGTGCAGATGGCGGAGATACCCTCTGGGTGACCCTGAGACACAGCAGGAGGAAAGAAGGCTGATAGTCCTCACACTTCTGAAGAGGGAGTAATGCTCCAGTAAAGGGCACAGCAGCACCCGTGGGAATAAACATGAACCACAGAACAACCCTGATGAACTTGACCTCAGTGGCTGGAATTAAAAATCTCTTCCTCTGTGCAAGTACACCACCTGCCCCGTGCCTTTCTCCACTGGGGCAGTTTGTCCCAGGTTGTAATCATTAGAGTTGTTGGTTTACACCCTTGTCTTCCCAGCCAAAATGTCAAGTTTAGGGCATCCAGCTCCTCGCATGGATTAAACCCTTTGTAGTTGCTATGGGTGAATGAATGAGTGAATGAATGAATGAATGAATGAACAAAACAATGCTTTTCTAGTGCTTCCGTCCATGCAGCTGCGGACTCTGAAGGCATTTACATCGCTCCTTAGATGCCTAGTACATAGTGGGATAAACGCTTCTCAAAGGACTGAATGAACCAAACCTCATTTCGACCACAATAACTCCTACTTGCACTCATCTTTTCAGAAGTTCTTCCCTCAGGAGACCTGTAAAATGCAGCGGGATTCCCAACCATTCCCCCCCATGGCTGGTGCTACATGGAGCTCTCGCCATCGCATTGTCCTGCTCAGGCCGTCGGCAGCTGGGCTAACGCTGCGTGGCAACTGCCCCCACAGGGCTTTCGAAATAATGAGATAAATGTCTGTATTCCCAGCCTCACGCTGCTGAGAACCACGCTTCCCCAAGAGAGAAATATCCGACCAGGATACACCTGCATACACATTTGTTTACGGATGCAGAAAATGACAAGCTCTGTCCGGACAAAATCAGCTTAGATTCTGTCAGGACGGAACTCACTGTGCCCCCCCCACACCCCATGGCAGCTGAAAGGGGTGTTTGCAACAGACACTGCCTCGGACCAAACCCCAGACTGACTCAGACAGAGCTTCTGTTCAAAGAAATAGCTGTTGCCACACTTTAATTATGAGTGTTGTCACAGGGGAGCACCCCAGAGCTCAAGCACACTGGGGAGAAGCTCCACGTCACCCGCAGAGTGGGGCAAATGGCAGCCCCGGGCCCTTGACTCCCCCAGCCAGAACCCCTGTGCTCAGCACCCCAGTCTGACGGGGAGGGGGGCCTCCCAGCATGTTCCCGCCTTCCCACCTCCCAGGGAGCTACCACCTTACTGAAAATTGAACTTCCCATCCAAAAGAGGCTCTGTTCTCTCCTCGTACAAACATAAGAGCTTCTAAATATTCCAGGATTCCTGGGTTGGGGAGGGTCCCTGGGCCTGCCCTTCAGATAACTGTAAAGCCAGCGTCGGCTGCTTCCCGGAGGGCTCTGAACAAACGGTACAGGGGGCCTCTTCCTCCCCTTCCACCCCACTCAGGGCCCTTCTCAGCCGCATTCGGTAATCCCTCTGTTCTGTGAGCGTTTATGGAGCACCTGCCTCGTGGGAAGTTCTGAGATCCCTACAAAGAATGACTCAAAAGAGGAGGGTGTGTAAAGAAGGGGTGCTCAGGGCATCTATCCAATGCCTGCATCCCGTGCTCCCCCACTGAGGTGACGAGCCCCAGGCAACTACTCAGGCTGCCCACCCACATCCTCTGGGGCCTTGATGATGGCTTCGCACAGCCCATTCGGCCTCAGGAGGCCTGTGGCACCACCGGGTCTCCAGGGGCTGGGACTCAGGCCTTTCTGAGAACGCTCCCACTACCACAGAGCAAGCTCTGCAACTACGCAGCTTCACCAAGTTTGAAAACTTGGCCTTCCTCCCAATTCCATCTACATCCCCCCATACATATATTTGTTTTCCCCAGAAAGAGTTTCCGAGGAGTGTTGATGGGGGGCTTGCCTTACTGCTCTGTTGTAACGCTACCTTAAAGGCAGCCCTTGTGGGAGCCACCCACAGCGGGGCCACCCTGGCTAGCTGCCACTCCCACCGTGGATTGCCCCCCACCCCCATTCCATGCAAGCCCACAGAGGGCTCTTCACCCCACCAGAGCCACTGTCCATGGCCCGTCACCACCCCTGTGGCTTATCCCTGTGGCTTCCCCCAGCGTGCATGCTCCTTCTGCATGTACATCTCGCTGTGCAGTGGGAGCCGCACAACAGACATCTATGCTTTGAGAGGCTGGAGGTGGCTGCTTCCGGTCTGGTCTGCTTCCCTCTCAGGGAGTTGATAGAGCCCCACAGACGGAACCCCACAGAAACTGCTTCCTGCCTGGAAGAGGGATGGAGGGCAGCAGATGACCTGCACCCAGAAGCTAGGCTTTCTAATGCTGGGTCCCTCGGGAGAGAATCATGAAGCCGCCCTCTCTGACCTGTCTTCCGTCACCTGCCTGGGAATCTACTCTCATGTCCCCTCTGAAGATATAAGCTAAACCTCCTCCCGGGCATGGCCTGGAGAGAGGAGCTCTGCACAGTCAAAGCTCGTCTTTCTCTCTCTCTTCTCACCTCCAGACCCCTGTGGGTGAGGCTTGGGCCATGCCACAACAGCTAAACTCACGGTGCCTCATCTCTCAAACCCACCAAATGGTAAAAGAGGTAAAACCCACCCTGAAAAATCCTTACTCTGCCTCCAGTAGGTAACACGGTCCTGGAGGTTTTTCTTAAACTGGCACCCTGACTTTCTTAGCCTCAGAGGTACACATACCAGGGATGAGGATACACGAGAACCTTTCTCCATCCCCGCTACCCTCAGTCCTACCCTAGAGCTACACTGTTGGCTGATAGCAAGGTATGAACTGTCCCAGAGATTTCACATTTCCAAGGGTTCTTCGATGCAGAAAGAGCTCTAGGAGTCAAAGGAATTTCACTCTAATGGTGTTACAGGTAGTCTGGCAAATATCTAGAGCTAGAGGACTTACTAAGCATCCCTTCTATCTCACCACATAAATATCTGCCCCTCTGAAAGCCACTCAGGCTGACACCCCGAACACACCCTCCTGGCCAGTGTGGTTCCCTTAAGGATGCCTGTGATATTGATCGTCTTGCTGTACTTCCCAGCTAAAGATGTAGCCTCTGGGTCCTGCTGGACCCAGACCATCAGGCAATCATATTTACCATTGATTATTGGTAAATATTTACCACTTCTTTCCTTCCTCCCCCACTTTGGAAGCTTTAGCAAAACATGTTTCAATTCCCACTTTAAAGTGAAATTATTAGCATCTAAATAATTAACCTTGCATCAATAGGAGGCCATGCGATCTGTACGCACACCTAGACTGGTCGATCTGCCCCGTGAGGGGAGGAACAGAGCTTTCCCCCAGGGTTTTCTTAGAGCTTCAGAGACTGAAATTTGAGGATTGATGAAGTATACAGGTTTGGAAGTGAAAGAGGGAAAACTAACTGAAGGAGAGGAGGGAGACTCTCTGCGGTTCCCAGGTAGCAAGCTCTTACCGCAATTGGCATCCCTTCCCAGCACTACCATGAAACATTAATCTAACAAACACTTCTATACCCTTATCCTAACACTGAAACATTTTTTAAATAATTTAACTTCGTGTACTGTTTTACACAAGGGCCACAGGGCTTGCCTCCATGAATGGCAACGTTAATAACTGATACAGCCCAGATGTTATGTAGCCTCCTGGGACCCCAACTGCCCGAGACCAGTGTGCACTGATGATGCCTCATCATTGATCATCCACCTGCAGGCTCCCCTGTCAATTGTTTATGAGCCCTTCTTTCTGTTCCTTCCCACAGCCCAGTCCACAGTGCTGAACTGTCTGAGCATGAAGCATCCAGAATCTCTTCTTCTGGGTTCGTGGAACACTAATCCTGAGAGATATGCCACCCAAATAGGATTCTATGGCCAATTAAATGGGAAATCTTGCATAGCTTATGCCCTTTCCAGGGATCCACATCTTTTTTGTTAGTAAAGCCTTTTAGATGACCTTCAGGAAGGACACCTAGTTTTTTCCAAACTCACTAACCTTTCCCCATAATGAGATTTTTAATACTATCCTGAAGACTTGTGCTCCACAAAAACACTTGGAAAGGCTTTTCCAGAATGGCATAGGATGATGTTTGCAACAATAGTTCTTCTGCAAATGCAGCAGTGAACTTTGCCTGTTTCAAGGATGTTTAATTAAAGCCAGGGCATGGTTCCTAAAATGCAATTCAAAGAAGATAATTATGCAAGGAAATAAACTAATATGGTTCAAGTAATTGGCCTTCTGGTGGTCCAATGAGATCCACGGGTCTCAGAGTGCCTACAGGGGTAGATAAGTTGGGGGACCTTGACAGTCACCCCGAAATGGCACTTCTCTCTCAGACTTCGACTCTCAGAGGGAAAACAAAAGAACCATTATCTTACTTTAATAATAAGGTAGGATCCATATGCTTTGGAAACAAGACAAGCAAATGGCAAGATGCCATCTGAGTAGGAAAATTGATGAGCTGATCGGTATTCTTACCTGAATGGAAGTCTCCATTCTCCTCAAGGACAAGAGACACGAACTCACTTGCCTGAGGTCACACCATGAATTGGTAAGAGGAGAAAGCCATGTCCAGATTCCTGACTCTCCCTGGGCTGACCCTGCTCAGTGATTACTCACCCCACGCTGACTACCCAAAGACTCGGCTTTTCTTGATTACTTAGAACTGAGTTGTATGCTGGGCATTTTAATGTATCCAGAAGTTTTTATTATTCTGTTTTGTTTTTATTAAGTAGATGGAAGCCTGAGACCATGGGCAATGAGGAACCAAAGGAAAGAGAAGGAAAAGAGGAAGAATGTAGGTAAAGTGCACACTCCTGAATCTTGCTATTTGTACTTCAAATTTCATTTTCTGGGACTCTAACCATAAACATAATGGTAGGTAGGAGGGTGGTGGCTATGTTTTACTGAGCACCTACTCTGTGCTGGGTACCACACCCTATCTAAGCACACCTTCCCAGACCTCCTGGGTGGTTTCATTTTTTCGAATTTTAAACGTCAAGAGTGTCCCACGGACCGCTTCTTTTCTCAATCCTCACTCACTCTCTTGATGATCTCATGCAGGGCCAAAATTTTTTGAACTGTCTAGACATTGATGATTCCCAACCTTGTATCGCAGCCCCAGCCTTTCCCCTGGGCCCCAGACTGTCATATGCAACTGTCTGCTCATCACCTCCACTGGATGTCAAACAGACACCCGCAACCTCACATAAAGCCAGAATCCTGACTCCAGCACCCCCCAAACAACTGAAGTGTTTGCTTCCCACCATATTCCTCATTTCAATATATGAGAAGTCCATTTTACAAACTGCTTAGGACAAAATCTTAAGGGCAGTCTTTGCATCTCACTATTCACATACCCTACCCCATGGACCAGCAAATCCTGTAGGTTCTACCTATGGAATATATCTAAATCCCGACTACTGTTTACCACTAGCACCACTGCCATCACCCAAACTATTGTCATCGCTTACCTGAAGATGCAGCAGCCCCCCAGCTGGTCTTCCTGCTTCTCCATTTACGGTCTCAAAATCTATTTTCCACTGAGCTGTCAGAGTGATTCTTCTAAAACATGTATCAGGCTGTGGCATTTCTCTGATCAAGGCCCCCAGTGGCTTTTCCATCTCACTTAGAGTAGCTCTACAAGGTGCACATGATTCCACCAGCCGCTACACACACACACACACACACACATACACACACACACACACAACCTCTCTACTTTCTTCCCCACTCTTCCTTCAACCCCTCCCCTCCTGCCACACACAATAACTTCATGGTCCTTGAACTTGCCAAGCACTCTCTCACCCGAGCACCTTTAGACATGCTCTTTCCCTGTCTGGATATCTGTATGGCACCTCATTTTCTTCCAGTTTCTTTTCAAGTATCACCTTATCGAAGATGCCTTCCTTGATCATGCTTGAGGAAAGAATCAGCCCCGCACATGTACACTCTCTCTCTTCCCTCACCCTGCTTTATGTTCCTTTTCAACATTATTATCACCTGACACAGTGTATAATTGTTCGTTGAGATTTTCTTCTCCGCACATTAAACTATAAACATCTTAAAAGAGGAGAGACTTTGTATGTCCTTTACTGCTTTTCTCCCAGCACCCAAAATACACCTTAGGATGTATTTATACCTGTTTATATTATTTGGTAAATAAATGAGTGCAGGTATCCTAATCCAATTTTATAGATAAAGAAATCGAGACTCTTAGAAGTTGGTAACCTGACAAAGGCCAGTAAGTGGAAGAGGCAGGATGTGAACCCAAGTCCACCGGGCTCCAGTCATATGGGCTTCCACTGTAGTCCTGCCTTGCTGTCCGGCCCCCCAGGGGATCACCACGTCCATCATGTCTACAACAACTTGAAGCCTCTTCTTCCTGGCTCTACTCCCACCTTCAGGAAATGAGCAGCTCTCAGGGGCTATGGCCAGGAAACATGCAGGCAGGTGCAAGAGTTAGAGAGGAGGCATGGGCTCTTTGGGGATTTATTTGTGCCACGCACCCTGCCTTTTCTGTCTCTTGTAACCAAGATGCTGAAACGTCTGCAGCTGACACAGATTCCAGAGCACCCACCTCAGAGGAAACGCAAGGCTTTGCAGGAAGTCTGGAGGTTCCCCACAGTCGCGTGGTGGTGCCTCCTTCGGCCTACTCACCAGGCACGCTGTTGGGCTTCTGTATTAATGATGAGATATGGAAAAGAGCAGGAAATCTATCTCCGTAGCCAGCCCAGTTCCTTAGGGCCTTTTCCACCTCAGCAATATGATCCCTGCTTAGCTGGTACCGCAGTCCCTCTGTCACAGCCAAGGTACCTCGCCCCTCCCATTAGAACAGAGTGCCCTGACCCGCCCTCTGACCAAGGCTGCAGGTGGAGAGCAGATGGAGTTCCCTGAGTGAGATCTACACCTGCGCCACCTGCATGGCAGGTCACTCAGTGCCCCAGCCCCCCACCCCACCCCCACCGTACCCCCGCCCCACTGCCTGCCAGCTGCCTGTTAGGATGGGGCTGGGAGGAAAGAGGGGAGCAAGGGAGGCGCTTGAGGAATGCACAGACAGCCTAGTGCTCTGGCTCTGGGGACACTGACTGCCCCCCCAGCTCCCCGCAAAAGCCTCAGCACCCGCTCCGCATGCTCAAGAGGAGGTTACTGCTGCCACTGAGATCTGGAGCTGTTTCCCTTCTACTCCACCTCCCAGGCTCTTTCCTGAAGCCACAGGAAGAAATTTCATCAGCAGAATATCAATCCATTGATATGAGTCCTGACAGCGTTTCTGAACAGAATACCAAAGCCCAAGCCTGCCCCATCTCCCGCTGCAGGTGCACAACAGCTCGGGGCTCCACTTCCCTGACTCTTGGCCAGAGCCATGGGCTGAGCTCTCAGGGTTCAGGGTCATTGCCCAGCCAGGCTGAGAGGTAAGCAGGGAGCACTGGAGGGGAGGCAGCAATGCCGCCAACAGCCCTGCTGTTGCCTCGACTTAAGAAACCTCATTTTCCCTCCTGCCTCTGGCCATTGCACAGGAGGTGGGCCCCGGGAGTCTTGCTTCTTCCCACTTCCCAGACAGCTCTGAGAGCCCACAGACGGGCAGCACGCTGGGCCCTGTCTCCCCCCGCTGCTGTCACAGCACCTCTCCAGACGTGTCCCATTTCCACTTTCTACTTGCTGCCTTTCTTGTAAGCCCCGAAGTCCAAATGAGTCCCCAGCATACTGAGAGTTGTCCTGTGAGGAGGAGCTATGCAGGGGTCATGGGGAGTGTAATCACAAAGTAGGGAAGGTCAGGCAAGGGGAAGGTAAGCAGGCTTCTTTACTGCAGGACTTCTCAGAGCCTTTAATACGTATATTTAGATTGTGAATTCCCAAGAGAAAATAGTAGTGTTCTCCTAACTTATTTTATAAGGGAAGGGAAGGTATTTTTCAAGGCACTCAGCTATAGACTAGGGCTTCAGAGACCTATTTTGGCATAAAAATTGGCCTGAGGCACAGGGAGGGATTGGGAGAAGCAGGCAATGCCACACCTCTGGTGGGACAGAGAGTACCTCTTTCAGAGAAGCAGGACACCTGGCCCGACAGGACCCCTGTCCCTGGTGCTCTGCCCTGCAAGGAGTTGCCATGTGTTTGGAGAGGAAGGGCTGAGGAGAGAGAAAGGACGTGTATGAGGCGGGCACCCAGAGAGGACAGGGGACGACAGAGGGGGAGGGGGAGCCAGGAGCAGTGGCACAGTGGGTTAGCTGCCTCTTCCGACGTGCCCGAGACCACCCTCCACGCCCCCTGCACACCTCAGCCTTTAGAAGAGTGAGGAAGGAGGAAATCGCAGGAAGGCTGGAGAAAATGTTAGACCGGGGCTTTGCTCCCAAAGTTTAGGTTTTGTTTTGAATTCTGTTAAGGGAGTGCATGGAACCAAAGCATGGCTATGCATTTCAGTTGATTTGAACCAGTATTTACTGAGCGCCTACCAGGGGGCCAGCTCCGAGTCAGGGGCTGTGAGGAAGCAAAGGATGCAGCACAGTGCAGCTTTCAAGGAGTTGGCAATGCTGCTGGAGTGACAAGACCACACAGGCTAATATTAGAGAACAAGAGGAGATTTCACCAAGAACAAAAGGGAGGAATACCCGCAGTCGGTGGCAGCACGTCCAGGAGGCAGGGGCTGCGTGCACGGAGACCGGTGCAGAGGGCCTTGGAGGGTTGGCCTTTATGAAGGCATCTGGAGGAGGGGAGGGCCTCCCTGCAGGAGGACAGTCAGAGAGGCACCCTCAGCAAGGCCGTCTGTCCAAAGTAAGATGGCCGGGAGTTTGAGATACCTGCGGACCGCTGGTAGACTTGGGCCTTGTGAGGAGGCTGGAAGGATGGTGATGGCTGAGGCTCTGTCCTCTACTGGGTGCCCGTAGGCCCTGTAGGAAGGCAGAGGGGTGGGGATGGTGAGGGCGACCCCCTCTATCAGCAGTGTACAGTGCTGGTCGGAACACCACCCATGGGACCTTCGTCCCCTTCCCATCGGCCACACAGAATGTTGTAGCCTGAATTGGGTCCCCCAAATTCGTATGTTGAAGTCTAACCCCTAGTACCTGAGAATGTGACTGTAGTTAGCGATAACTACATTTTAAAAAGGTGTTTAAGTTAATGAGACCATACTACTGGTCCCTAATCCAAAATGGCTGGTGTCCTTAGAAGAAGAAATTTGGGCACAAACATACCAACAGAGGGCCTGTGAGGACCCGGGGAGAAGACAGCCATCTCTAAGGCAAGGAGAGTGGCCTCAGAAGAAACCAACCCTGTCAACGTTTTGACGTAGGACTTCAAGCCTCCAGAGCTGTGAGAAAATAAATCTCTGTTGTGTAAGCCACTCTGTCTGCAGTACTTGGTTATGGCAGCCCGAGCAGACTAACAGAGGGAATCATGCCACCTTCCTGGCTTTTCCTGGCGGAGTACTGCCTTATTTCCTAGGTTCTTACCCCTTCTCCCCATCACTTAAACTCCCTTCTTCTCCACAGTCTTATTGTCAAGATCAAATAACACACTGAATGTGAACACACTTTGAATGAACTTCATATAGACATCTGTCTGCTGGTACTGTGCACTGTGCAGGGCCCTGGCAATTCAAACATGGGTAACACGGGATCCCTGCTCCCAACGAGTCACAGTGGGGTGTGAACAACATTCACAGACACAGGTGACTGGGCTACTTGGCCAGTAGGAACACAGTAGAACTGAGGGGGCACAAGGAAAACTGTCCAAGGAGAGGGCATCTAGATGGGCTCCGAGGGATTAAGAAGAGTGAGAAGGAGGGCAGAGTATTCTCTGAGGGAGAAAGAGCATGTGCAAAATCCAGAGGCGGGTTGCCTGGGTGGCTCAGTCAATTAAGTGTCTGCCTTGGGCTCAGATCATGATCCCAGGGTCCTGGGATCTAGTCCCTCATCAGGCTCCTTGATCCGCGGGGAGTCTGCTTCTCCCTCTCCCTCTGCCATTCTCTCTCTCTTTCTCCCTCTCTCAAATAAATAAATAAATAAATAAATAAATAAAATCTTGAGAAAAAAATCCAGAGGCCCACAGTGCATGATGTGTTTGTGGAACGGTGAGGAGTCAGGGTGACCGCACGGTCCACATGGGGCATGGTGGGAAGGAGCCGGGAATTCTGATGAGGGTTACAGTCCTCAGATGCCTGGGAAAGAAGCTGACCTTTAACATGGAGTTAGTGAGGAGCCGAGGGAGGGTACTAGGAGGGCCTCCAGGATCAGCGTAAAGAGAGCCCAGTGCAGTGAGGAGACTAGAAATCTGTTTTTGGAGCCCTCTGGGAGCCCGTGGCCCATCCATGTGGCAGCCAGTGAAGACACAGTTATAAGGCTTAGTGGAGGGACTGAAGATGGGCTAAAGGAGATGAGTAAGGTGGTGTAGACCGCAAAAAGAAAAGGCAGTGGGACTGAAAGCCCACTTGGGCCAAATAGTTAACCCTTCGAGGCCTCCGTTTACTCATGGGTAAAATGTGGGAAAAAGAGCTCCTACCCACATGACCATCAAAAGGGTGAAATCAGTAGGACAATCTGTGAGACGCTTTCAGCGAGGCCTGGCAGGTAGACTCGATGACACTGGCTCTTGTTGCTGTCCCAGGTCATGCAGAGATAAGGGTGGAGGCTGGGTCACACAGAGTGGACTCCCATCTAAAATGAGCAAGGAGGAATATTACACAGCCATCAAAAAGAATGAAATCTTGCCATTTGCAACGACGTGACTGGAACCAGAGGGTATTATGCTGAGCGAAATAAGTCAGTCAGAGAAAGACAAGTATCATATGATCTCACTGATATGTGGAATTTAAGAAACAAAATAGGACCATAGGGGAAGAGAAGAAAAAATAAAACAAGACGAAACCAGAGAGGGAGACAAAGCATAAGAGACTCTTAATCTCACGAAGCAAACTGAGGGCTGCTGGAGGAGAGGGGCTGGGGGGATGGGGTAACTGGGTGATGGGCATTAAGGAGGGCACATGATATAATGAGCACTGGGTGTTATATGATACTGATGAATCACTGACCTCTACCTCTGAAACCAATAAGACATTATACATTAATTAATTGAATTTAAATTTTAGAAAATGTATAAATTGCAAATTTAAAAATAAATAAATAAAACGAGCAAAGACACCGAAGCCTGTTGTCGGCATGTTTGCCTCAAGGCCACATTTCTCGAACTATGCATGAGCACAAATTCAATCACCCCTGACTCCAGACAAAACTGGTTCTTGAGCCTGGAGGACTGCGTGAAGCTCCCACTGCCTCCGGAGCAGTGTGGGGAAGCAGGGACAAGGACTCCTGCAAGTTATTAGAGGGCAGGACTGCAGAGAAAGTGCAGAGAAAGGGAAAGTACGAGCACACTGGAAGAAGCAGGGCGAGCCCCTCCCCTCCGGGCGCTGCTGGGATCAGCTGATGTGTTTGCAAGGTGCTAACTGGGGGTGCTGGGGCTGTGGGGCTGTGTGGGTCCGGGGGCTGCAGCGGGCCCTGGCAGCCTTGTTGGTAATGTGCCACCCTCTCTCCTTGAGCTCTGCCAGTTCGCTTTGCCCCCCGCCCCCATCCCCACGGGAACAACAGGTGAATGTCCTCTTCGCAGCTGAGCTGCTGCATTTCTCCTGTAAGGGGGTAGGTACTCTCACTCCCTTTGCAACTTTGGCAGCTCAGCCCTCACCTTTCCTGCTGCTCAGCTGAGTCGAAATTAAAACCGACTGAGGCAATTTTTACAAGGCAGACCAAGAAAAGGTACTTGAAATTCAACACAACAGCACATTTAGATGTCTGGGATCCCCTGCACGGCTAGACTCTGTGCTTAATCATTTTGAAGTGTAGCACTGAACACATTATCATGGACTTTCCTCATCTAATTGAGGCTCTTGCATCTAATGCAAAAGTGCTATGGAAGATTGACATTCAGAAGGTTAACCAGAAGCATCATTCTGCCTTAGGCGGTGCTTTCTCTCTCTCTCTCTCTCTGTGTGTGTGTGTGTGTGTGTGTGGTGGTGTTGTTTTATGCGGTGGGTTCACCAAAGGTCAGAGTCTGTCTGGGTCTCAGTTTTGCAGATTAATAAATTAAATTTTATTGGTTCACCTAGGGATAAGCACATATTTGGGGATGAACGCATAACCATCAAATTTACAAGGTACTGGCTGGTAACCTTTGCAACCACAGAGGCATGCCCAGCAGTGACCCATTAGGGTTATTGCCCAAATTTAATTTTGGAGGGGGGGTAGGTTCACACCCAAAATAAGATTAAAAATTCTGCTCAGCAAATATATTCCGAATCCTTATTATGAGCAAGGCACCAAGGCAGATGCCCTGGTGGGTACAGCCATAAGTTCTACATGGGTCATGCCCTTGAGAAGCTTCCTTGCACATAGATATGATACAGATAAAAATGTGGACAAGAAAGATGCAGAAGGGCTGCTAGGGGAGTGCAGGGGAGGGAGGAATACTTCCAGAAGGGGGTGGAGGGAGTGGGGAAGGAACCAGAACCAAAGGAGGAGGCGAGCTGCATTTTGAAGGAGGTGTGAAGGTTTGTACCCAAGGTTGGGGGTGGGGTCATTCCAAGGAGAGCAGTAGGTGAACAAAGACACAGAGGATGGAAAATGAGTTATAGGTCTGATGTGGTGGAGAGAAGGAGGCTAGAAAGATAAGCAGGTGCCAGATTGTGCCTCAGAGTCACAGAAGGCAGTGAGAGGGAGCACTTAAGGCACAGCCAATCAAGCAAGGAAAACTCCACGAAGAAGCTTTTTTCCAGGGTATGGAGCCTTCTGTCTATGCAGTCAGCATGGCCTGCTTGAAATTGCATCTTCCATGAATTGGGGGAGATAACCTGGCATGCTTCAGTCTGTTCTGCTTAGGTCCCTAATTCTTTCTCAGTCATTAACCTCCTCTGTCATTGCAACAGGACCCCGTGACAGGGTCTTACAGCTCCTGAGATTGTCGCTTACCTTGCACTGGTGTCTTCCTTACAGCATTCCAGAGAGCACCTGGGTTCTTAGTGACAGCCACAGGACCCTCTGTGCTTACCAGCAATGAGGACACCGACTGCTCCCGAGAGTGGGTTCCTTTCTCAGAGACGGAGCTCTTCCCCCATTGACAGGATTTAATTCGCTCCTGTAACAGAGGGTGACATTTGCCTCCATCCTCGGGGTCCACGCTATCTGGGCTTCCACACTCCTTCCTGGCTGCAGTGGGGTTAGAGTTGGAGACCGCTCAGGGTGAGCTGAACATGGCAATCCTGCCCCCAAGGCCAGTTCCGTAAGGTCCCGTGGGCTCCTGCTGCAGAGAGCCAGACACTGGAAAGAGCAGGGGACATGTCTACAACCTGATTGTCCAGAGTTCCAGAAAGGGCCTAGACTTCATGTTTGGTGATATGTGGTTAGGAATTAGAAGACTGTGATTAGGAAGATGGGTTCTAGATTCAAACAGAACCAGCTTCAAATCCCAGCTCTAGTCCTTCCCAGCTGTGTCACCTGGGGCACATGATTTAATCCAAGCTTCAGTTTCCTTGTGTGTAAAGTGGGAATAAAGATCACACTTACCTCCTAAGGATGTTGTGGAGATGCCCATAGAACAGCCAGCACAGTGCCTGGACTGTTAATGAAGCTCGGTATGTGTTAGCCATTCGTTACCACAGACATCTGAGGCGTGCATTAACAATATCCGAAACCTTCCAGCCGGTGAGAGGAGCTGCAATCTATATCCCTGGTAGCCGGGGAGAGCTAGATCAGTCCCTGGCTTTTCCAAGTGACTGCAGTGGCTTTTCACTTGCCCTCCCTTCTTCCTGCATCTGACTGTGGGGTGCCACCAGACAAGCCACGCGGCACTCGCTGAGCTCAAAGGAATTCTCCAGAGCTCCACAGGATTCCCCAGTTCCTAACTTCTGCATTAGTGACCTATGCTGGCACCAGAGAAACCCACATTCCTGGCCACCTGAGGCACAGGGAGGCAAGATACCCAGTTCCACTGTGGCTGATGGTAAAAGGCATCATGGCGACTTGGGTTTCTAAGCCTCCAGAGACAGCGGGACCAGTGATGTGCTGGGGAAGACGTCTACCAGCTTGCGTGAGATGGCTGCTAAGTCTTTGGGAACGGTGCGAGCCGCTGGACATCCTATTGGTGGCATGAAATGGGTTGGGGTGAGAGTATTGACACCACAGAGATCAGCAGATGTCTCCAGTCAAGGGTCCTCCTCCGCCCCCAAGAGCTGGTTGTTAAGCATTTATCAGCACACCACTGGGCACGACCGTTCTCACTCCCTGCCTCGGTTGCCTGTAACTACTCCCTCACACCATGCACCCCCACTTCCAGACGGTCCAGCTAAATCTCCAGTAGTCCCGGAAGAAACTGCCACAGACAGGCTGATGAGAAATGGCTTGAGATGTAGAGAAGGTGCTCCGTGTGAGCTGGTGTCAAGACTCTATCTCGTTCCCTTTACTCCTCTCAGAAGGAAGTTAGTCAGCTGGTGTTCAGATGCAAAGACTGTCACACCCATCAGGATGAAAGATCTTCCCACCAGTTCTCTGAAGTGAACATGGGTCAAAGGGGAAAACAGAACAGTGACTCAGAGCACCGGAATATTGACCTCTAGGGGACCACACTGGGTGACAGAGGCTTTTAGTCCCTCCACCAGGAGGTGAAGTCCCTCCACCAAGAAGAGCTTGTGGGGCTTGTGGAAAGGGGAAACTATCCAGTGTCTTCAAGTACCTACGAGCTCAGAGAGACCTCAGTTTCTCTGAGGCCAAATCTGCATTTCCCCTAACAGGAGCTGAAAGAAACCCAGAGCAGCAGCTTGGAGGCTGAGCGAGGTGGCGCGTGTCCCCATCCCCACCCCCACCCAGCAGACACTTGCAATCCTCTTCCATCGGAGCTTCACTGAACCACAGCATTTCTTAGGACCCGGGAGCCCTGAAGCCTGGCAGTGACGCCAAGGAGCCCCCGACTGGAATCCCGCCCCCCTCCCTCCTCTCTATCCCCCCAAGCAGAGGCCGGTTTCCTCCGCAGCAGTAGATTTCTCCCTTAACTTTATCCTTAAGTGTATCTGGTACATTCACTCCTGCAATATTTATGCCTCCCATCAATTTTTCATCCATCCCAGCACTCAGCTTTTCAAGCGAGTTTGGAAACTACTCTCCTTGAGTTCTCATTCTCCTTAGGGTGGGGTGGAGACAGGAGGAAAGCACCAGGGAGGGACCTGCTGCTCCAAGGCCAATGTATGATCGTAATTACCTCTCAGGTAAATATCACAATCCCATTTCGTACATGAGGATCTTCAGACACAGAGAAGATGTGACTTGTCCAAGGACACACAGCTCATACATGGCAGAGCACACATTCCGGTGCTGTAGTTCAGCCCAGGACTCGTACTCTTAAATATCACCTTATTCCTGCTATTTCTAGCATCTCTGCACACATTCTACTAGAGGGCAGTGTGGAGAAGAGCAATAGCCATCAGCCCAGCAAAAGAGGAGAATCTTCAGGTAAATATGTGGACTGAGCATAAGCACTTATATCTGCTCCCTCCTGAAACAGCAGCAATGTTGTAGGAAAGAAGTAGACCCACAAAGACAATGAGAGGAGAAGCTATGGCAGAAGAGAGACAGCAGCAAAATTCCAGGAGTCAGAGAGTGGGTGAGAGAGTGGTACATCATCACACAGGCAGACGAAGCTGAACAGCTTATCAGTCCACCCGAAGGACCCTGGGGGTCGCAGAATGAAGGTGCTGAGTTCTGGGGAAAGGTGGGGCAAGAAGAGATACCGAAACTAAGACCATCTGGAAACTTTTTTTTTTTTTTAGATTTTTATTTATTTGAGAGAGAAAGAGAACACGAGTGGGGGGAGGAGGGACAGAGGAGAGAGAGAAGCAGACTCCTCGCTGAGCAGACAGCCTGATGCGGGGCTCCATCCCAGGACCCTGGGATCATGACCTGAACCAAAGGCAGATGCTTAACTGACTGAGCCACCCAGGTGCCCCCCCATCTGGAAACTTTGATACAGAATTATCAGGCTCCCAAATCTCCTCTCCATCCCTGTACAAACAAGGAATGGTTCCCTTTATAAGTCAGTTTGGGCTGCCATAGCAAAACACCATAGACTGGATGGCTTCAACAACAAACACTTACCTCTCACAGTTCTGGAGTCCAAGAAGCCCAAGATAAAGGTGGCCAATTTGGTCCCCAGTGAGAGCTCTCTTGCAAATGACTGCTATCTTGTTGTATTTTCACATGACTGAGGGGAGGGAGGGAGGAAAACTCTCTGTATCTCTTCTTATAAGGGCATTAAGCCCATCACAGGGGCTCTACCTAATTACCCCCCAAAGGCCTCCACCTCCAAATCCCATCACATTTGGGATCAGGGCTTCAACATATGGATTTGGGGGGGACAGAAATATTCAGCCTATAGCACTCCTCCACGCCCCTGCAGGATGGACTTCAGTAAAGGGTACTAGAGGCACATTGGCAAGCATGGGTGAACTATGAGGCTGAAGAAAGGAACTGAATGATGTCTGTCTGCAGAAGAAAGAAACCATCCCTCCTCACTCCTCACTATCTGCTTCCAGCCCCAGGATCCAAATGCCAGTCATCAGATATATATCCCAAGGCAAGAGGTGAGACAATATTTTCTCAAGAAACAGAATTCTACATTAAGAAGCAATAGCCCAGAGTAAATGTACTGTTATATTTGAGGGTCTCCCCATGAAAAAGCCCACTTGCAGCCCCACCACCCATTAGTGATGCCTGAAAGTCAATGCCATGCCACAGTCAGAGAATTTCACATCAACTCTTGCTATCTTTTTCTGAAATGTGGACAGACAGCAAAGCATCAATAGATTTTTAAGGAAAGCATTCAATATGAAGACCAAAACAAATAAATGAATTTTTTATCAGGAAAGAAAAACAATGTGGAAAGCAGAAGAAAATTCCAAAGACATCAATATCTTTAGAGAGATATAAAAAGATGCTCTGCTCATAAAATGAGAATAGAATGCTGTAATACCAAAATGAGAGCAATTAGGGAATAAAAAGCTCCTTTTGAAACAAAATTAAAACTAAATTATGAACATTAAAAATGTTTTAAATCAAAAGATTCAATGAAATCAAGAAAATATTTCAGAAAGTACTTTTAAAAGGAAGAAGAAGGAAGAAGAGAAGAAGAAACAAACAAATGAGCTATAGATAGGCAGACGGGAAAATTCGATGAGCAATTCAGGAGGTCCAACACTTAACTAAATAGAAGTTCTATAAAAAGAGAACAGGAAAAAATGGAGAGGAAGATATTAACAAAGACATAAGACAAACAATACAGGAAAATTCCAATCTGGGCAGATTAACAGGGCGCATAATATAACCAATGCAATGAACGAAAAAATGCCTACAGCAAAAAAAAAAAAAAACCCTAATCATGAAATTTCACACTCAGGACAAAAATGATAATTGAAAGAGAGAGAGAAAGAGAAGGAGGAGTGGAAGGGAAGGGAAGGAGAAAGGAAGTTTACATATAATGAGCTGGAGATCTGAATGGCATTGGATTCTCAAGAACAATACCAGATGTTAGAAGCCCTTCAAAGTTCTGAGGGAAAACATGATTTTCAATTTTCAATCTAGAATTAAACATTTAACCTAACCATTAATCAAGTTTGAGGATAGAACAAAACACTCTCAGACATGGAAGTACGTAAGAGTTCTATCTCCCATGCCTTATTTCTTAGGAGCTACTAGAAGATGAGTTTCAGTGATACATACATACACACATACACATATATACATACACACATATACATATATACATACACATACATGCAGACACACATACACATACATGCATACACACACTGTTAGTTTGCAAGCTCCTTGGGAGCATCCCAGTTGTAATCTGAAACTGGCCCCTGTACTCAGAGGGTAGGAACAGACCAAAGAAAGAAGCAGGCCACTCCAGGTTGGTACGTGGCAGTTTTTAATAAGCAAAGGGAACTTACCTACAAGGTTTGTCTTGGGTGGCAACAAGATTAGTAGATCTCTGTACCCGCTCACCAAATCTCACAAGTTTATGTAGTGGCCCGCACTGGGTTCGGTCATGTATACAGTCCAGATGGTCTCCGCACCACATCACTGTGGTGCGTCGTTGGAGTAGGTTCTGGCAGCGGGGAAGGCAAGTGGAACCCATATTGCAAGGACAAGGGAGGGGTGCAAGGAGCCTCTGATTGTCAGGGTCCAGCTCAGGGGTCAATCAACAATCATGTCTTCTCAACAACCACCCTAACACAGACATCCATACATATGTACATAAAAGTAAAAGAAGAGGAAGTGGGGATTACATCCAGAAAGAGGATGCCTGGATCAAGAAAGCTAGAGATAGATCCAAGAAGCAATGAAAAGAAGCCCCAAGATAGCCACGTCCCATACCTAAAGAAGGGAGCAGAAAAGAAGCAGCTTCGGAAGATAACCCGGAATTAAAGTAGAATTAACACACACATACACACACACACCCTGGTAGTTCTGCTTCTATATCAAATCCTGGCCAACACTAAATAAAAAAAATGACAAGAATTTCTTTTTTTTTATTACGTTATGTTAGTCACCATACAGTACATCATTGGTTTTTGATCTAGTGTTCCATGATTCATTGTTTGCATGAAAAGAATTTCTAACTCTAGGAAAAACAACAGTTTATGAGCAAAACTATAACAATAATACACTATATGGCTTAGCAGTGAACAACATTTGTGTGAGCCTAATAATAGAACAATGAACTACTAGTTTATAATGTGGGAAACAAAGGCAGAAGAAAAATTATTAAATTTCCTTACTACCTACAGCTGATTGACAAGTCCTTGAAATAGGCAGAGTGACATTCCTCTAGGGACTCGACTGCCTTGATGTTGATACTTTGCTAAGGGCAAAAGGCAATCTTAGCCCAACTCCCAGGACCCTGTGAGTCTACCTTAATATATAAAAATTCCTTTGGAAACTTCCTTTATCTTTAAACCCCTCCAAGATAAGTGTTGGCAATCATCCTCCAAGCATATGGCCCACCGATACACATCTCATGACTAAGGTTCATGACTAAGGAGGTTTGATGACTAAGGTTTTATTAGACTGTAATAAATGACCTTTTCCCAACAACAGCTAGCCCCCTCAAGGTCCTGGAAACTTTGCTGCCAAAATTCCTTAGAGACTTACGCTATCCCCAACCCCCTCCCAACTTGAAAGTATATAACAGGCCACTCCTTGTAACCCCAGTGCAGCTCCTTCTGCCCATGGGTCCTGTCCCCATGCTTTAATAAAACCATCTTTTTGCACCAAAGATGTCTCAAGAATTCTTTCTTGGCCATTGGCTTCAAACCCTAAAGTCTTTCCTACATCAAAGTTTATCCAAACATTTTTATCCAAAACATGTGACATAACTATGTTGAGAAGATTGAAGGAGTGTGTATGCATGCTGGTAGAAGGAGTAAGAAAGCTAAGTCCTCAGCCAACTTTATTCCTACCTCTGGTCTCTTGACTTGACAGTTCCCTCTGCCTAGATCATTATCGCCTCAAACAGGACATGGTCCGCTCCCCTTTTTTATTCAAGTCTCTGCTTAAATGTCACTTCTTTGGTCAAGGTATCTAAAATAATGCTTCCCAACCTATTGAACTCATGATTTTTGTTATGTCTATCTGACCACAATTAAAAAAACGGTATATATATTAAAAAAAAAAAAAGGTTTACTTAGGAGTTACATAAAACACCACAGAGGAGTGGAGTGCAGAGAGGCCAGCAATAAGGGTTCATGATCAACCCGAATCTAACTGGCCAACCAGACCTTAATCCCGCAGAGAAAGTCTGGGGAATGGTGCAGCCCATGCCTCAGGGTTAGTCCAGCAGCGTGCCAGAGCGAAGGAATTATATGCCAAGTCCCATCAGGTTGGCAGCTACCTCTGGGGTAATTCCTCGGCATTTCAGGCCTGCCCTGAGCACAGGCGGAGAGGTCTCTGAAAAAGTCTTCAGGCAAAGAGATGCAGATATTAGCAAATAGAAGCAGGCCACCTGCACTGAAGAAGTAAGACCCAAGGGAAAGGGGTAAGGCATTGACAGGTGCTATGGTGCCTGGAATTGATAATATGCACAGGTTCCATAGAAACATGGAGTTAAATACCAGAAGACACAGCCAGGAGAGTGAAGAGAGTTGTATCCAAGAAACAGGACTGAGGCGTGCGAAGGAAATTGCTCTATGTTGCCATAAATTCTTCTAATTCTTTAAGGCATTATTTCACTTTTAAACTATGTCCATATCTTATTTTGAAGGAAAAAAAAAAAGATGAATTTTAAATGAGTGTGAATATCACCAGGAAGTCATCCCACACTGATTTGGTTCTAATTTTTCATGAGAAAATGTCACAAAATGATTAACCAGCCCTGTGGTAAGGAAACTCAGGGAATGTTAATTGAAGGGAACTGTAGCCAAACATACTGGAAGCCAGTAATCGGTTGCATTCAGTTCTGAAAAACAGCCATATTCAGTTCTGAAAACTGTAGCCAAACATACTGGAAGCCAGTAATCGGTTGCATTCAGCTCCTACTATGTGCCAGATATCGTGCTGAGCTCATACTGGCAAGATAAAGAGGTAAAGACACTTGTACTGGGGTGAAGAGTGTCCCTCCAAAATTCATGTCCACCCAGAGCCTCAAAAATGTGACCTGACCTGGACATAAGGTCTTTGCAGCAGGTCATACTGCATCTGGGCGGGCCCTAAACCCAGGGACTCGTGTCCTTATAAGTAGGCCATGTGAAGACACATGGACATAGAGGAAATCCCCTGTGAAGGTGGAGGCAGAGATTGGAGTGATGCATCTATACACCAAGGAATGACAAGGACCATCAGACCACCAGAACCTAAGAAAAAAGCATGGAACAGATCCTTCCTTAGAGTCTTCAGAGGAAGCCTGGCCCTGCCATCACCTTGATTTCAGAAGTCTGGCCTCCAGAACTGTAAGAGAATACATTCTGTGGTTTTAAGTGTGTGGTGATTTGTTCCGGCAGCCCTGGGATGCTGATATGATCCTCTTCTCAGAAGTTGGTGGTCTGGGGAGGTGGCCTTAGCCTAAGGAGCTGTGTCCTTCACCCTCCTGTGTCTCCTCCCTGCTGGCTGGAATGTGAACCCAACCGGCTGAGCTGGAATAGCCAGCTGTTTGGACCAGGAATGGAAACTCTACGGTAAGGGAGGTGGGTCAAGCAGATAGAAGCGTCTGGCAGTCATACCAGCCTGGGACTTCTGGCCAGCTGACATGTGACTTGGAAATGAACACCTACACTTTTTGTGCCAGTGCTGTTTGGGGTTTCCTGCCACTTGCTGCTGAATCTAATCTTAATTCATATTGGAAGACAGATTTACAGATGCAAATATGCAATTCAGTGTGGTAAATAATTTTATAGAGACAGGCCATGGTAGGGGCGCAAAGGAATAAATGATTAACTTACCCTGGGGAGATCAGGGAAGACTTCTCAGAAAAAGCACTGGCGGCTGGTTTTAAGAATGTGAGAAGGCGTTTGCAGACAGCCAGGACATGGGATGGCAGGGAGGCATTTCAGAGGGACATGGACGGTGGAGGAAGAAAACAGTTCCATGGGACCACCTGTACTTCTGCATGGGTGATGTATAAGGCACAAGGCAGACAAAAGAGGGCAGTAGAGGCCAGGTGATGAGAAACTCAGAATGCCATTCCTGGGTGCTCGCACCTTCTCGAGTCACAAAGAAGAGCCGTGGATGAGTGTGCAACAGTGGAGCCATATGATCAGATTAACTTCTAGAAAGACCACTTTGGCTAAGGCATGGATGGCGTAGAGGGATCAAGAAAGGAGTCAAAGAGACCAGGAAGGAGCCATTGCAGTTGTTTCTTAGTTTGATGATGACAAGGGTCGACATGAGTACAAAGGCACTGGGGACAAAAAGGGAAGAACAACTTGAAAATACAATTTAGCAGGCCGTGGGCTATGAGAAAAGGCAGCATCCAGGAGGGCCCCACTGGGCTGGCTTGGAGCGTGAACAGGTAGAGCATTACCCGGGACACGAGGCACAGGGAGAGGAGCAGATTTGGAGGTAAAGGATGAAATGCTAATGATCAATGCAGGTCCCAATCAGCCTGAATTCTGAAGACCACCTTGCTCCGGTTCCGGAGGGCTCCCTCTTAGCTTCCAGCAACAAGGGCCGCTAGAGGGCGACAGGGAGTGAGAAGGAGGAGGTGAGGCTCCAGACGCTGGCGCAGAAGGAGCTGCGGCTGTTCTTGCACCTACTAGAGCGGCGCGTCCCTTCAGAAAGAGCAGCACCGCCGGGCAGTGCCCTTCTCAGAGCCCTGAGTCCCAGCCTGTGGTTTCTCCCAGCTCCTGAGGGTCCAGCCCCAGCCACGGTGTGCTCGCTGTGCCTGGGCTCAATGTCAGCTCTGCAAAGCGCTCCGCGGAGCCTCGGCTTCTCTCAACCACCCCTTCCTGGCAGAGGCAGAGAGAGAAGCAGACTCCCCGCTGAGCGGGGAGCCCGACGCGGGGCTCCGTCCCAGGACCCTGGGATCATGACCCGAGCCGAAGGCAGACGCTTAACCCACTGAGCCGCCCAGGCGCCCCCGATGTCCCATATTAAATTCACTCTAATAAATACTGGGTCCTGACGGATATAGTCATTGGCCTGTAGGGCGGTCTCAGGGAAGGAGACCGCCTGAGATGAGGCCCTGGGGATGATTCTGTCACCCCTCAGGGTCTCCTGTGAGACAGCCAGTGCAGCTGTCCGGGAAGTGGGGATCAGCCTGGAGTTAGGAGGGGAGCGCTGGTGGCCCCCGTGGCACATCAGTCCCCCTGGGAGCACGGGAGCCAGAAGAGAAAGGGCTGAGGATGGAACCTTCAGGGGCCCCAAAGATGAGAAGGCAGCCTGAAGGAGAAGAACCCAGGCTGGGGGCAGAATAAGGCACCATGACCTGAGAAACACCAGGGAAGCACACTACTTCCTCCCCAGGAGAAGGGAGTTTGGGGAAGTGGTCCTTACAGGAAAGCTGAGGTAAGGACTGAAAAGCAAACAGTGACTGGGTGGGCGCCACTCGTGACCTTGTGGAGGGTCCTTCCAGGGGAGTGGGGGACACAGAGGGCAATGGGAGAAGTTTGAGGAGCGAATGGAAAATGAGACAAGGCAGACAGAATATTAGCTAGAGGGCCCCGGGAGAGTGTTTCTATTTTTACCTGAGAGAGGAGCTCCTTTCCAAGCTGCGGGAAGGAACCGACAGCAAGTGAGGCTGACCTGAAGGAGGGGACAGGCAAGAATGAGGTGAGCTGGAAGATAAGCCTGCAGCAGCCGGTACCCCACTTCCTCAGAGGCTACTCATTCATCCAACAGCCATTTCCGAGTGACTGAGATGTGTCAGGCATTGTTCTAGATGCTGCGGTGGCAGTAAATAAAAGAGATAAAAATCAGAGGCTGCAAGCCAGGTGGCAAAAGGGGCTCAACATTTGAGATCTAAAGGAGAATCTCATCAGGTTTCTGGAGAGAAGAGCAGAGGGTTTAGGAAGCTGACTTCCTCTATGGGTTTTCACCCTCTGTGCCTCTCTTTCTCAGGCAGGTGACCCCAGGGTGAATTATGCATCCTTGACTTGGGACATAGCCATCCAGCCACAAGATAAGGGTAGTACCCTATCTCGCTCCGAAAATAACCTGCCAAGAGAGTAACATCCTTGTTCCAAATGCCCTTTATGTGGCCTTGGGCTCCACAGCCCATGGGAATAGTTTTGACCATTCTTTTGGCTTTATAATGCATGGACGCTTTCCTTTTCACTGGATACTGTCAGTGCAATTATAGCTGATTACTATCATTATAAAGATGACACCAGACATGTCTTAAAAGGAAGACAGCAACTATTGCCTGGATCCCAACTGACAGCTGATCTCATGCAACACAGCACTGCAAGGTGGGTGAGGCTGAATTATTAGAACAGCCCTTCACAGGTCTCCCCAGTTCCAGGCCTTCTCCCTTCCAATCCATTGCCAAGCATGCCATTTCTATTCTCAAAACCCTCGGCATACAAAGACATGATCCTCGCCCACCTCTCCAGCAGCCTCCCTTCTAAGCACCCTCCTAACAACTCTACATTCCGGCCACATGAATGTGTCACCCTCTCTTGTAAGTCTGCCAATCTTTCTCTGTCTGAAACACCTTTTCCCTATTCTTTTCCCTAAACACCTAACTTCTTCTCAAACTTTCAAACTAAACCCAAGCATCACCTCCTTCAGTAATCATTGTAACAGAACCTATCACTAATTGCCCGTTACTTCATGCTGGGCATTTTGCAAGCATTTTCTTTAATAGTGGTAATAATCTTGCACCACAGTTATTGAGACAGAGCCAGATGAAACTGTATCCCTCACCAACCACTCAGAAAAAATCTAGCAAACAAAATACAGGTCCCTGAATCAAAATCACTTGGAAGCTTATTAAAAACAAATTCCCGAACCCCACACATATCTACAAATTCACTGATTAATTTGGGCATGGGCCTGTTACTATTTGTCAATGTAAAAAGTTGGGAACTATTACTCAGGGCCAGAAGGGAAGCAAGTGATCTCAGCATTATAAAGCCAGCATTATTTTGTTCATAAGAAATAAAATCAGAGCTAAGATTTAGCAGTCATAAATATCAGTCCCCAAACTGAGTGTAAGATAAATCCATTTTCTTTTCAAGTATAGTTAACATACAATGTTATATTAGTGCCAAGTGTTACAATACAATGATTCAGGGGTGCCTGGGTGGCTCAGTTGGTTAATCGACTGCCTTCGGCTCAGGCCATGATCCTGGAGATCCGGGATCGAGTCCCGCATCGGGCTCCCTGCTCAGCAGGGAGTCTGCTTCTCCCTCTGACCCTCCTCCCTCTCATGCTCTCTGTCTCTCATTCTCTCTCTCTCTCAAATAAATAAATAAAATCTTTAAAAAAAAAAACAATATAATGATTCAACAATTGACTCACATTACTCATTGCTCATCATGATAAGGGTGCTCTTATCTCCTTCACCCGTCTCACCCATCCCCCCACCCACCTCCTCTCTGGCAACCACCAGTTTGTTCTCTACAGTTAAGAGTCTGGGTTTTTAAAATTTGTCTCATTTTTCTTTGTTTGTTTGTTTTGTTTCTTAAATTCCACATATGAGTAAAATTATATGGTGTTGGTCTTTCTCTGACTGACTTATTTCAATTAGCATTATGCCCTATAGATCCATCTAGTTGTTGCAAATGGCAAGATTTCATGCTTTTTGATGGCTGAGTAATATTGCATTGTATATATCACATCCTTTTTATCCATTCCTCTATGTATGGACATTTAGACTGCTTCCATTATCTTGGCTATTGTAAATAATGCTGCAATAAACATAGGGATACGGGTATCTTTTTGAGTGTTTTCGTTTTAGAAATATCCATTTCTTTATTCTCTTTATATCTGATTTTAAGTCCTCATCCCTCCAAGATGAACTGATAACCTCACTTCGGAGAGCTCAGCTCCATGAGGTGTCCAGAAACTGCCCAAGGGCCACCAGCACCCACCCCCCAGTCGTGGTAAGTGCCGGCATTCACATAGTGCACAGCTGCAGGGAACTTGCTGATCAGAAGTCTGCATCTTGCATACTGTGCTGCAGGCATAGGAATCCTCCCTGAGACTGGAAATCTCCCAATCCTGTGGGATGACCTCCCATTTCCAGTGAGCTGCCATAGCTGGAAGGGCAGCTTCTCACTGCTTAAAGGGTCCTCCGGCCACCTCCCCTTCCCCCTGTCACTCAAAATCTCTTCCTCCTCTCTCGTCTTCAACCAAAGCTCTCCTTCCTCTCCCTTGCTCTCTCCATGTCTCTCATCCATGACAACTAATATGGCCTGTGCCGTGAGCACAGGCCTTAAAGAAAACAAAAGCCTGGTGGGTAATGTCCTAGGTGCAGATCTCCCCCGTCCCCTCCCGGGGAAAGTCGTCAGCCATGGACACCAGAGCCCATTGCCGTGTAGCAGTCACAGTGGAGGAGACAAAAAGGCGACAGTCTAACAATACCAGTGGACACAGTCCTTGCAAGACATATAAAGAGCCTGGGGGAAGGAAAAAAACCCAAAACCTCCTAAAAAATGTATAATTTCTATAGGGAAGAGTGACAGACCTCAGGATAAAAGAAGAGGGGAGGAAATGAAAGGGAAAGAGTGCTAGAAAGAGAAAAAGAAGAATTCATATTCCACGAAGAGTGCGAACAGACCAAAAAGCAAGCAAATCATCAAGACAAAATTGGACCAAACACTTAAATATTTGATGGAAGAAGGAACACAAATAGCTAATAAAAATAAGAACAGGTGCTCGCATAGGGCAATGCAAGTTAAAGCCACAGTGAGGTATGGGTGTCTATCCATCATATTGGCCAAGATATAAAAAAAAAAAATCTGGTCATCAAGTGTGGCGAGAATGCAGAGACATGAGAATCCTTCACACCCTAGGCAGGAGTGGAAATTGTGAAGATATGAATACTTGTATGACCCAGCAGTTGCATTCCCACACACGTACTATAGAGCAGAAGCACTCCACACATGGCCCACAACCTCCTGAGGATCCCTGAAACCTGCTCAGGGGCTCTGCAAGGTCAAAACTATTTTCATTATAATACTTAGACATATTTTCTGTTTCCACTGGGTATTATACACTATCACATACTCGTATTTTTTAAAATGCCATTATGACTTAAGGAAGTCCTTAAAGCAGTAAAAGGTATTAGTTTTATTAAATCTCAGCCCTTGATAAACATCTTTTTAATATTCTACGTGATGAAATGAGATACCTGAAACACTTCAGTTGCATATTGAAGTATGAAAATTGTCTTGAGGAAAAGCCCTTGTGTAATTGTTTGGGTTGTGAGCTGAACTAACTACTTTTTTCAAGGAATATCATTTTTATTTGAAACAAATACTGACAGATAAACTATGGTTTTCAGACTTGAGTATTCGAGAGACATTTTCTCAAAAATGAATGATGGGAGTCTTTCACCCTAGGGAAAACTAACATCATTTGTTGCCAATGGTAAAATTCAACCTTTCAAGTGAAAATCAGAATCTCTAAAACCTTGTAATTACCATCATGAACTTGACAACTTCCCAATACTTTCTTTTCTAATGAGATCAGTAGTGATATTAATGAATGTGATCTTCTGATATCTTATAATGAAATGTGTCACTACTTACAATATCTGCATAACTCAGTGAAACCAATGTCCAAATGACTAACATGTGACATCACAAAATCATACATGAGTAAAAGATCCACTCAGAAGAGCAAGATAGACCAATAAATTTTAATGTAACAGAGTACAAAAAGGTCATTGATATGGTTTCAGATTTCATATTGCAACTAACCTTTAAAGAAATTACTAGTTGTCAAGTTTGGGTATACAGTAGTCCCTCCTTACTCACAGGGGATACATTTCAAGACCCCCAATGAATGCGAGAAACCACAGAGAGAACTAAACCCTATACATACATACTTATAATAAAGTTTAATTTATAAATTAGGCACAGTAAGAGATTAACAATAACTAATAATAAAACAATTATAACAATATACCATAATAAAATTTATGTCAATGTGTTCTCTCTCTCTCTTTCTCAAAATATCCGATTCTGCTGCACTCAGCCTTCTTCTTGTGATGCTGTGAGAAGATAAAATGCCTACGTGATGAGATGAAGTGAGGGGAGGGTCGTAGGCATCAACCTTCTGATGATGCATCAGGAGGATCATCTGCTTCCAAACTGTGGTTGAGCATGGGCAACTGGAAAGTGAAACCACAGATAAGGGGACTGCTGTAGTATCAGAGAAAAATATCCACAATTATCTCAAAAGGCTATTAAAACATCATTACCTTTTCCTAATACGTATTTGACTGAGACCAGATTTTCTTCACATATTTCAACCAAAACAACATATAAAGAGCCCAGGTGGCTCAGTCCGTTAAGTGTCCGACTCTTGATTTTGGCTAGGTCATGATCTCAGGGTTGTGAGATCCAGCCCCTCTGGGCTCTGCACTCAGTGGGGAGTCTGCTTCTCTCTCTCTCTGTCTCTCTCACTCTGCCCCTGCCCCCATTCGCACTCTCTCTCTCTCTTTAAAATAAATAAATAAATTTTAAAAAATAATAAGATTGTAGAAGCAGTTGTGAGGATCTAGCTAGCTATCTTCTCTTAAAGAGTTATTTAAATGTAAAACAGTAACACTCTTCATTCATTTTTCTTATATTAAAAATAGAGTTATGTTTCACAAAGATATGTTATTTATATCAACACAAAGGGATTTATTATTTTTTTATTAAGACTTTATTTTTTAGAACAGTTTTTGATTCACAGCAAAATTGAGGGAAAGGTACTGATATTTCCCATATACTCCCTGCCCTCACACATGCACAGTCTCTCCCATTATCAACACCCCCCACCAGAGTGGGACATTTGTTACCATGGATGAGCCTACACTGACACATCATAATCACCCAAAGTCCGTAGTCGACATTAGGATTGACTCTTGGTGTTGTTTATTCTATGGGTTTGGACAAATGTAAAATGACATGCATCCATCTTTGTGGTATCATACGGAGTATTCTCACTGCCCCAATGTCACCTTTATTTTAAATGAATTAATACCTTTAAATTTTCTCAGTTTTAATGCCTAATACAATAAATATAATTGGACATAACCCATACAACCAATAGTTTTTTAGAGTGATCAGTGATTTTTAGAAATAAAAGGAGTCCTGAGGCCAACAGGTTAGGAAGTTCTATTGTAGAGAAATACTTGCTCATGAGCTGCAGGAGGAACATACAAGAAAGTTTCTAGCAGCACTACTACTAGCAGCCAAAAACTGAAAACAATTCATTCAACATCAGAATAAATCATCAATAAAATATGGTATGTTCAGACAATGGAATACTATACATTAGTGAAAATTAATGACCTAAAACACATGTAGCAACAGATACTAATTTTGGTAATATAAGGTAAAGGGGTAAAAAGGAAGGGGAAGGAGAAGACATTCATTACAAGTCCATTTATACACAATTAAAAAATAACCAAAGGTAAAAACAAAATTTCAAATCTAAACCATCTCTATTTAGTTATGCACATTACCAAGACAAACAATGGAGTGATCAACACAAAATTCCAGGGAAAGGTTGTCTCAGAGGATAGAGCCACAAGAAGAGGCTGTGCAATGGTCCCCTGGGAGCTTGAAAGATAATGTTTCATTTCATCAGTTGGGAGTAAGTACATAGGTATCTGTTGTATTTTTATTCTTCATATCATATACATATTTTATAAAGATTTTATACCTTTCCAGTTTTTATCAAAACAATAACAATATGTAGATGAATAAAACTTATACAAAGCTAAGTCAATTTAAAAAATGAAGAGTAAGGTGGGAAGACTTTCCTTACTAAAAATACTCTAAAACCACAGGAATAAACAGTAGAACATGAATGAACAAACACAGTCCAAAGGAAGAGAAGAAAGAGCTAAGATGGAGTAAGCATAGGGATTATATAGCCCCACAAAATAAACTGGAACAAACTATTAATACAAGGGTTGGGGGAATTGACTCACTAGATGAAGAAAAATAGAGCTTTTCGAAATCCAGCATTTCAAGATGGACTCCAGAAGAATTAAGTATCTTCATATAATGCAAATAGACAATAACAGAAGACAGTATGTTTATAATCTATGGTTAGAGAAGAACTTCTTTTAAAAATCTAAAAAGCATAAGGGAAAAAATTAATGGATTTGAGAACATCAAAACTAAGGAATTTTGGGGGTGCCTGGGTGGCTCAGTCATTAAACGTCTGCCTTCGGCTCAGGTTATGATCCCAGGGTCCTGGGATCGAGCCCCGCATCAGGCTCTCTGCTCCGCGGGAAGCCTGCTTCTCCCTCTCCCACTCCCCCTGCTTGTGTTCCCTCTCTCACTGTGTGTCTCTCTCTGTCAAATAAATAAATAAAATCTTTAAAAATAAATAAATAATTAATTAGTTAAAACTAAGGAATTTTGTACAATGAAGGTTCATTGACAAATAGCAAAAAGGAAAGAAATATTTAAAGCATCTAAAACTGACAAAGGATTAATACTGAAAATCTTCAAGGAACTCCCACAAATCAAAATATCAAAAAGAAAAAGTCAGAGGCTCCCAAAGAAAATAATCAATAACCACGAACAGTCAGTTCTCAGCAGAGAAGTCCCGCAAGCACAGCAAGCACATGAAGAGAGGCTCACGTTGATTAGTAATTACAGAAATGTAAATTAAACACCAAGGCTCTGTCACTTAACATCTACCAGCCTGGCAAAAATCAGAAAGCTGGATAATGCCAGCGGTTTTCCAGGACATGGGGATATAGGAGACTTCACTCAGTGCTGTTGCAGTGTAGACAGGTGCAGTCATTCTGGGGACCATTCTGGATGTGCTTGGATTCAGCATTCAGATACTCTATGGCCCAGACATGCCGCTCCTGGGTATAGATGGCAGAGAAATACCCAGAGGTACCCACCTGGGGCTGCTTGCTCCAGCGTTAATTGCGGGGTGAGGGTGAGAGCCAACCTAAGGGCTCATTTCTGGGGGAAGGATGGAATAAATATGGTGGATACAGAGTGATGTAGCCTGCAGTGATTAGAAGCAACAGACCAGAAGTACACAGACCTACACAGAAGAGATATTACAAACATATTGCTGAATTTAAAAAGGAAAGAAAAAAAAAACCAATTCTGTTTATGTACATTAAAACACTTGTACACTATATGCTACATACTACAACAAAACAAACTAAAATGAAAAAAATACATATCAAGTACATTAGAAAGGCCTCAGGCAGGGAAGGAGAATCAAAAGGAATAGCATAGGACAAAGCATAGCACCAAGAAAGGAGCCTGGCAAGGACGTATGATAAGATGCCCTGAAATGGGAAGCATGATTAACTAAATCCTCTGCACCTACAGTAAAAACAAACAAACAAAAGCAATAAAGGAACAAGAGTTTGGTAGTCATAGTGTGACTGCCTGGGCCTCCCTGAAATGCCACCTGACCCAGAGGTTTCACCCACCAGCTCATGGTAAAAAGAGCCTCCAGGCCCACCACCTCTGACCCTCTACCACTGCCCTATATTCCAACGAAGAGCTGCTTAAACTTCCATAGGCTCAGTGTGCATTTGGATGGGCGAAAGAGTAGAGATCTGGCATATTAGAGTTCTTTTTTTTTTTAAGATTTTATTTATTTATTTGACAGAAAGAGACACAGCGAGAGAGGGAACACAGCAGGGGGAGTGGGAGAGGGAGAAGCAGGCTTCCCGCTGAGCAGGGACCCCAATGCAGGGCTCGATCCCAGGACCCCGGGATCATGACCTGAGCCAAATGCAGACGCTTGATGACTGAGCCACCCAGGCGCCCTGGCATATTAGAGTTCTGTAGAGAAACCAAACCCGTAGGTGAGATGGATGGATGGATGGATAGGTGGATAGATTGATAGATAGATAGATGATAGATAGATAGGGCATGAGTCAATTCCTTGAAAATCTTTCTTTCTCTATATATAAATGAAATACATATCTGTGTGTGTATATCACATATGATACATATAACTGATTATGATATACATATACCATATTATGATTTATATAGTTTTTCTCATATCTAGTATCTCTCTATATAATTTCTCCTATCTAATATCTCTCTATATAGACAGAGATTGCTAGAGTGAGATGTATTTCATCTATATATAGATAGAGGAGGAGATGCACTCAAGGAATTGGCTCATGCTCCTGCTGGGGCTGGCAAGTGTGAAGTCCACAGGGCAGGCCAGCAGGCTGCAAACTCGGGGAGGCCAATATCGATGCTGTAGTCTTGAGGCAGACCTCCTTCTTTCTCAGGGTAATCTCAGGTTTGCGTTTAAGGCCTTCCAACTGATGGCAGGAGGCCCATCTATATCATTGAGAATAATCTCCTCTACTTAAAGTCAACTGGTTATAGATGTTAACCACAGCTACAAAATGTCATCACACCACCACCTGCGTGAGTGCGTAATTGAATAACCAGGAACTATCCACCAGCCAATTTGACACATGAAACTAACCAGCACAGATGGCATCCAGATCAAACAGGAATAGTCTTTGGCAACAACAGACTGATTATGGCCGGTTGGGCACCTCGGGATATCTGCTCAAGAGTCTGTCCAGGTACAACTGTAATATCACCTCTTCCCCCTTCTTTTCTACCATTTCCCTTCCTCACCTACAGCATAGCTCAAGCTATGTCCTATCAAACAGGTTGTAGCATCATCCTCTTTCACAAATGAGGAACCGTGTTCAGAGTGGTAATTTGCATAACTCGCTCCAGGCCACTCACAAGCACTGGAATGTCAGTCTGAGTCAGTCAGATTCTGTCCACCGCAGTAACCCTGCTCTCAACATCCTCCATCTTCCTGCATCCCCTCCCCCAGGCATGTTGGCCTTTCCCTCGAGCTCTCACAATAGCTCACAAAAACCTCAGTGATAACTCTTACCTTCCATCATGTGTCTATTCATTGTCCTGTCTCCCCACCAAAACCCAAATCCCTGGGCCCCGCCATGCGTTCATTGCCTCATCCGACTCTGGCATATACTTGGCATAAACAACAAGAGTGCCCAGTTGAGATACAAAGACTGAGATACGAAGAGGTGGGGAACCTGGGGAACCTCACGTTTGCATTTCTGTGATGACCCTGTCTCCCTGGCCAACAGCATACTGATCTCAGGGTGGACACCTGCCCCAGGCTGGGCCAATCAGATCATCTCATGGGAATTTGAAGCCTAAATGAATAGAGGCCTCTAGTAGTGACAATGAAGAGGAGTCTACTTCATGGCAGTGGCCAGAGAGTAGATGCATGAATCTTTCTGCTTGAGGTGTCCTAGGCTGCCCCACCCTGCCTTCTCAAGACTTGGTTGTTAGCAGTTCTCTGATTCACTATCCTGAATTAATTAGGGTGAAGGTCAAACCGCTAAAACAAAGAGCCCCAAAATGCAGAGGCTCAAACAAAGTAGAAGCTTATTCCTGGTACAGTAGCAGCCTCCTGGGACAGTTCAGCTCCACGCCGTCACATACTGGCCCTGACTGCCACAGCTCGGCCACCTTCAGCACCCTGCGCCTTCACAACCCTCCCCAGTTGAAGCTACCACAGCCAGAGGGAGGAGGAAAAGATGTGCAGGGGTGAACCAATGAGGCCTTAGGGGCCAGGCCTAGAAGTGGCTCGTGCAACTCCTGCTCATGTTCATTGGCCAGAAATTGGACATCCGGGCACGTGGGGCTGTCAGGGTGGGGCTAGGAAATGTCATCTCTGGCTGGAAGAAGGGAAGAGCAGCTCTGGGGGACACAAGGAGTCTGCAGCTATTAGAAGTGTCTAAAAACTCTCCCCTTTCTGCCCCCAAACTAGTCAGAGTCTGTTTCTATTGCTTACAATCAGAAGACAATTAGTTGACATCATAGGTGCCCTATATTCCTGGTGAGTGAGGGGTTTGTTGATTGATCCTGTAGACTGTATGCCTGGGGGCAGGGCTGCTGTCAGAGATCAACAGAATCTAATCCTAATCTGTCTGGGGTCAGGAAAGGACAGAGATTCTAAGTCTCACACCATCACAGCCTCGTTAGTGCCCAGGTGAGAGGTCTGACCTATAAGGAAAGGCTGTTCTTGGGGACCCAATGTCTGCCTCAGGTAGAACAGGGCCCGGTGCCAAAGCCTTAGCAAACCAACCCTGTCCTGTGTATAAAATGGGCAATGTGAGGAACCGGGGCCACGTTCAGAGGTCCCAGGGCTTGCACACAGGCCCCACGGAAATGACCAGATGTAGCTAGTTCTTCATTTAGGGGCTGTTTCCTCAGAAAAGTCCACACAGGTTCTGGGGGAGTGCTACTGTGCCTGAGTACCTGTGAACATAATCCTCCCCCAGGCCAGCCCAAAGTTCTTCAAAAACAGAAATCCCCTGGGGCGCCTGGGTGGCTCAGTCGGTTAAGCATCTGCCTTCAGCTCAGGTCATGATCCCAGGGTCCTGGGATCATGCCCCACATCAGGCTCCCTGCTCAGTGGGGGGTCTGCTTCTCCCCTGCCTGCCATTCCCACTGCTTGTTCTTGCTCTGTGTCTCTCTCTCTCTCTGTGTCAAATAAATAAATAAAATCTTAAAAAAAAACAAACAAAACAAAACAAAACACAAATCCCCAAACACTTTTAAAGTAAAGGCATTCACAATCATTTGATAAGCTAAAAAGCTACTTCCATTTCCCAAATAGGACTGAGCCCTCTCAGGTCCAGAGGGACCCAGAACACAGCCAGCCTCAATAGGTTCAGGGACAAATCCACACTTGCTGCACACCCAGTGGGCCACCTGCCTGACTCCACAGTGCCACCCCCTCCCACTCCTTGCCACTCCCTCTTGGAAGAAGCACAAATGGGCTCCTGTCTGCAACGAAAAGAGTACTTATAGCTCACATATTATGCACAGGGGAATTTCCTTAAGTCACATACAAGAAAGTGAGAAGGAAAAGGTCCATATAGCTGAAGGGGGCTGACCCTGTACACAGGCAAGGGGACATTGAAAGCTGTTCGAAACTAATCTTATAGATGTACATTTCACCGAATCAACTACCTGTACTTTCATATACATCATCTCATTCAATGCCCAAAGAAACCTTGTGAGGTAAGCCAGGCAGTTGTTTCTATTTCTTTGTCTGAACAAAAAGACTGAGGGCTTCTTAAAATACATTGTTATGTTTTCATATTCCTTATGTTGCCTTCTGAGTTCTGAGTCCGACCCTACCTTTGGAAATAAGAATCATAGTAGTTAACATTTGTGAGCACTTGCTACACACAGGTAGTCCGCCTTCATGTGCAGGATCTAGTGTAAGTCTTAGCACTCCTAAACAACCCTATGAGAGGTACTATTGTTATTCCCATTTGACAAATGAACTAACAGGCCCTGAAACACTGGGAGGAAAGCTTTCTACAAATCGTGATATAAAATCTGAACTTCACGGCATTGTAACATCTTAAGTCTGGGTGATTTCAAGAGCTGACCTAATTCTTGCACCTGCGTTGAGCAAGAAACTAAACGGTTGCAGGGATTCAGGAGACAATTTCACCACCTCCCTTGGCTACTCTCGCAAGGTCTCTTATAGATTCTAAATCTTAATTGCAGGAACCTCTTTTTGTTTTGGTTTTGGTTTTGGTTTTTTTGATACACACACATCTCTTAAAGCATGGAAAATGCCCCCAAAATTAACCCATAACAAGAGACTCCAGATTGGCCTAAACCACATTCTCCCCAGGTATGCTCAGCAACTGAGAAACCCCGTGCACCTTTTGCAACAGGGAGCATTATGCATCTCTAATTTAATTTCAAGTAAGATGAAACATGGATGAATAGCTGTCCTCCTGGGCTGCTCTCTCCTGGCCACAAGCGATCTTCACTGGTGGGCCCTGCTCGTGCTTCAGCTGTGGCAGGACTGCCAAATTCTGGGTGCACTTCCTGGGTTTCAGGCCACATGTCCGAGGATTCTCAAAGCTGTGAGTGGATTGATAGCAAACATCACTGGAACACACTCAATTTCACTCAAAAGACATCTAAGTCTCAAAGCAGACAATCCATTAGGAGCACCTCTTTAAAATCTATCCACAGTCCCAACGGACATTAGCCCAAGTTGGGTCATTGTCAAGCACCCAAACAAGAAAAGCACCTTCTGTTTTAAGAATAAGAAATCTCTCCAAGATAGTATGACCTGCCTAAGAAGCTGTGTGTTTACTTGGCCTGGGAGTCACTGGTTTCATTTGTCAGTTTTCAATTAGATGCTGTCACACACACTCCCTTCCATTCTTCCCCACCCCAAACTACTTGGGTTCATTTTACACTGGTGGCTGGGAGCAGGGATTGATCTCTGGGCTTTTTCATTCTGCCTGGGATCCTTCTCACTCACACAAGCTGTAAAATCTAATTGCTCTTTGTCAAACATCTATATTGCTTTTCCATATGACTTGTTAATGGCGCTCAGAAGAATTTCAGTGGCAAAACCCTAATTTTTAAAATGCTATTAGCAAGGAGGTAACACTGTTGACACTTGCTGGTAATGACACTCCAACTGCCTTTTGCATTTTAAGTTTATTTATTTATGACTAATGCAGATATGATACTGTTTAGGCGAGGAATCGAGGACAGCTTTTTGTGCCAAACTCATTTTCTGTCCCCTCAAAGGCCCACAATGGGGACAGTAAATGTGTCGTGTGGAGAAGATTGCAGCCACAAGGTAATTTGCTTGAGAAACTTTGCTGGAGAATTTCACACAGTGGAGAGGAGTGTTTTGCATTTGTCGGTGTTCAAAATTTGGTGGTATTTACAGACTGGAGCTCAAAATTCATGCAGATGCCATGTAAGATAAATTTGCAAACATGATACCCATTTCTTGACAATTAGCTGAGCAAACTGCTTTTAATGATAACAAACACATTAAGCCCTATAGAGCAATTTTATTTTTTTTATTTTTTTAAACATTTTATTTATTTATTTGACAGAGAGATACACAGTGAGAGAGGGAACACAAGCAGGGGGAGAGGGAGAGGGAGAAGCAGGCTTCCTGCTAAGCAGGGAGCCCAATGCGGGGCTCAATCCCAGGACCCTGGGACCATGAACTGAGCCGAAGGCAGATGCTTAATGACTGAGCCACCCAGGGGCCCCTATAGAGCAATTTTATTATGGTTTCCTTTAAAACCTGCAATTAAAAAATAAAAAATTGACTCATCGGGACAGTACTGGCCTTCAACTTGGTTTAATGTGGGGTCTGGGTTTTCTTCCCATTTCATCCACTGATCACCTATAGGGAAGTAGGCACGTCATTTGATCCCGTTCCAGTAATCCAAAAGGTTGGGACAGGGCAAAGAAGGGGATGGCAGGATAGAGGCAAGCAACCTGAATTGTAACATGTATTTGGTTTCTTGTAAAATATCTGACCTTGCAGGCACTAGGAGACCTTGCAATTTAATGGAAATCTGTAAATGCTTTTTAAAGAGAAGAAATCTTTTTGCATCAGTATTAATTACCTTGAAAATAATGGTTGATAAATTTAGAACCAATATATTGTTTTACCCAAGTGGGTTACCAGTGGACATCTTTTCCTCATACCAAATTGATGACAGAAGGTTAGATGTCAGACAAGAGGCCTCGACCAAGGTCAGAAGTCCCCCATTCAAGTCCTTTCAAGTCCCCACTCTGCTTGAATCTGTGCAACTTGAAGTAATTGCTCTCTTTCTCTGGACCTCATTTTCCTGTACAAGATAACAAAGTTAGGCTACCTATGGTTTATAAGGTCTGTAGTTTCTAGGGATGTTAGGTTTGGCATACACACTACAGTGCACATTTGTGAAGGTTCACCTGGACCTCGCTGGATCCTCCTGCCTCTGCACGCCCACTTCCCTGCATCTGCAGGCTTTGTCTCTAAAGGCTGCACCTGTAAGTCAGTGTGTCCCTCAGCCCAGAGGACCAAAGCCGAAGTGCCTGGGAGTTCCCACCTCCCTCCCTCCTTAGCCAGTAACTGATTTGGGAGTGTGAGAGCCCAGCAAACTTGCCAGAGCCAGGACAAACTCTGAGGAGTAATTCCTGCTCCAGAGCTCCACTGTAGGGTCAGTGGAGGTCAGCTCCTCACTTGGCTTCTTCCCTTCCCCATCTGTCTATCTTTCTCCCTCTCCTACATTTTCCTAGGAGCGTTTTCTTGGTCTGCTTCTGGGGAACCTGACTTAACATGCACATCTAATAGGCATAGCAAAAATAATAATAATAGTAAAAGGGCTTATTTTTATTTTATTTTTTTTTTTAGAGAGGGGCAGAGGAAGAAAGACAGATAGAATCCTAAGCAGGTTCCATGCCCAACTCAGAGCCCGACACGGGATTCAAACCCATGACCTTGAGATCATGACCTGAGCTGAAATCAAACGCTGGGCGCTTAAGCGACTGTGCCACCCAGGCGCCCCCATAGTAAAAGGGCTTTCTGCATCTGAGGTGTGGCATTACTGAAACTTAAAATGGTTTGCGCCTGAAATGAAGAGACACATGGAATTGCAGAACCTAAGAGTCTGGATCCCTATGACTGGTGGATGAGAGGGTGTTCTTGTAAGGGATTCCATTCAGTTTTAAACTCTTTCACTTTCCAAGGGGTCCTGAAGAAGCATCTATGTGCCCTGAGTTTGGTAACCCAACAAATCGGGGTGGAATGGTAAGAAAGGGTGCATTGGGATGAAGTCTACAGGCTGATGGAGAGCAGAAAGTGGAGAGCAGGAAGTGCTCAAAGCCAGTGTTCAGCATTGGTTGGGTGAACAAAGGGACGTCACCAGGAAGCAGAATATCTCAATTCTTCACCAAATACCCAGGTCCAGAGGAGTGTTGAATGTCAAATGGCTTTTCCCTCCTGTACAGCCTGCCCTGCCCCTCTTCCTCCTTCCCCTCCTCCTACTCCCTTCTTCCCTCCTCAACAACATGAGTCAAACATCTAGTCAAGCACTAGATCTGAAGAAGAACCCATCCATAAGGCTTTAGGGTCCAGGCAGGACTAGGAGAGTGGGCAACAGCATATTCTCAGAGGTGTTTTCAAAATCTCTGACAGTTATAAGGGAGGAATCCAGCGGTCAGAAATGTCCTCCTAGAGAGGAGGGTCTTGAGGTGAGTCTTGAAAAAAGTCAGATGGAAACAGGAAGAGTAAGAGAGGTGTTCCAGGAACAGGAAACTGCAGGAGCTGCCCAGAGGGTGAGTCCCTCCCTGGACCACTGTGTGTGTGGCTGGGGAGACAGAGGTGAGGGGAGGGATCAGTCAGGCTAGGAGAGGCAAGCTGCAGAGGAAATAGCAGGAGGCCCTTCGATTCACAGTAAGGAGTCTGAACTTGGTCCTGTGGATCCAGGGATAGATGGGCCTGTCCTCCAAATACCTCCAAGGTCACTCATCTTTCGCTGTGTCCCTCAGCCCTCAAATCCTGGGAAACTTATTTCCCTTCCCAGGACTCCCTGTTCTTACCCCACCAGTGGTGGTAAAGGCAGACGCTGCCAATTTAAACGACCATTAAGCTCTCCTGCAGGCCCTGGAGTAACTTAATGAATAGGAGCCTGATAACCTGTTCTTCACAAAAGGAGGAATTAAGAACTCATTTAAATATCAGTGACAGGGTAGAAAGAAAACAGCAATCTTACTGCAGCCAGATCATGAAGACACCAGCCCCTGCTTTATGGAGTCTTAATTAGATCTCCTTGGTCCTCTTGTTTTTATTTTGTGTTTGCCTTTTTAAAAAATATAGGAAGAATACCTATCAATCAGCTCACACCACTGGAGTACGTATTTTATGGAAAGAATACAGATGATGAGGCTCTGTGTCCTGAGAACTCACAGGGGGTTAAGGAGTGAGGGAAAGGTAGAATTTGCTATGCCTGAGTCATTTGAATAATTACTTTTCCTAATGAACTCTCATTCTAGAAACACCAGAGCTACCTGCAGAGGATGCTCTACCTGCTACAGAGGTGGTTCCCTGGGTGGGGTGGGGGTGGGAGTGGGGGTGGGGGATGGGTTAGAGCAACAGGCAGAAAGAAGGGGTAAGCTGCTGTGGGGTCTTTTCCACATATGTTGGCTTGTTCTTCAATACGAACACCTCAAGAAATCTGGGAGAGAGGCACTGAGAAGAGAGCATATTGGGGAAAGTAGGTGTGGTACTGAGGGCAGATGTCAGAGTCAGGAGACCAGGGTCCTGGTCTCAGCTCTGCTGTTCACGAGCCATGTGATGTTGGGTGAGTTGTTCTATCTCCCTGAGTTTCTGTTTGCTCATCAGTAAAACACAATAAAATTAGATCCAGTGACCTCCAGGGCTCCATCGAATTCCAACAGTTTCCTGCCTGTGTAGGAAGAGTGACACCTCAGAGGTCCAGCTAGAGACAAGAAGAGAGGCCTGACACAGAAGAGACAGAATGACATGCGTAGCCTCCAAGGGTCTCCATCGGTTCCAGGTGACGTCCAAAAAATCAAAAGATTTTTCGCCCTTAATTCCCAGACTATATGCCAGCCTGGACCAGAGTTCTCTAAATGTCTCCTGGAGCCTCACCTAGCACTCTAGAGTTGGTTTTGTGTGAGGGAGACTCTAAATAGTAGTCTCAGCTGACTTAGAAAAGAAGCTTGGCTGAATTATATTCCTTATCCATCCATCCCAGAGATAGACACCTGCATTTTTCCTCTTGAGAATTCCACTGTCTCCTCTGGCATTGCCCTTGACCGGCTCCCTTGTCCTTCCTCTCTGTCTCTCTGTGTGTAGTAATGGCAGCGTCAGCTGGAGCAAGAGTACAGTCCAAGCAAAAGACACAGCCAGAAGTTGGGGCTGGGTGACCAGGCTGGGGTCGGAAATACAGAAGTCATGGTCTGTGGGATTCAGCTAATTAAAAAGAAGGTCAGGAGCACAGAGATCAAAATCAAGTTGTCAAGTCAGTATAATAAGCTTCAAGAAGGGGATAGCAAACTACAGTCCATGGGTCAAATCTGGTCTGTGCCTATTGTGTAAATAAAATTTTATTGGAACATAGCGGCACCCATGCATTTATGTATTGTCTCTGGCTGCCTTTGCACTAATATGGCAGAAATGAGTAGTTGTAACAGAGACCGTACAACCCACAAAGTCTGAACTATTTACTATCTGGCACTTTACAGGAAAAGCTTGACCATGCCTGGCTTTGACTGTGCATTCACATTGCTCCCCTGCTTCTGCATGAGGAGCTGACATGCCAGATCTCCCTCCCTGACCTCCAAGCAGAGCTTCCTTCGGAGGCAAGTCTACTCAGGACAAGTCCCAGGCACAACAGTAACATCGGGCTCATCTCTCCCAGTGGTTGGAATGGCGAGAAGGACCCTGCTCTCTCCCAGCTCCACATGGAGCCCAGAAAGATGGCGGCAGAGGAGAAAGCCACCTAAGGTCTTCCTCCCTCGGTGGATAGACAGTAGCTTACTTGGAAGAACTAATCCTACTCCAGGTCCCCATCACCAACATTGTGCCCACTATTCCCCATGTCTCACCAGGAGGACACTTCTGCATCCGTGAGGGTCCCGTGTTAGAAGCCACACCACACACTCGGCCATAATTCTGAGCACTCCCACTCCCTAAGACAGGGCTTTTGTCAGCTCCTCATCTTGTTTGATCAACACAGGAGTTAAATCGTGGAGGAGATCTCACTGATCCACCCACTGGCTGAATCACTCCTGAGTGCCCACTCTGTGCCAGGCACTGCGCTCAGCACTCGGGAATGAACAAAAGTTAGTCTGCTCATTGCCCAAGCCTGTGGCTCACAGCCCACTGTCCACAGTCCCCTCGGCAAGTGGGGGTGTCAGGAATCCCGGTTCCCTGGTCAGACAATTACTGATGATGTGTAATTTACAACTAGCCAATTCTCAAACACGTGAAAGTAGAGACAGAGTAGGACTGTTAAGAAAGAAATTAAATATATGTACTTACAAATTTTCATATATATTATATTTATACATATTTCAGCAGATATAGAATCAGTTACAAAGACTATAATGTGACACGTTGTATCAAATGGGAGTGAGGGGCAACCTCAGGTTTTGGAACATCCTCAGCAAGGATTTCTGGGGAGGAGCCTTCCTGAGATGCACACTTACGGGCATGACTATTCCCATTGATTGAGAAAATCCTCAGCTCATTGAGCAGCTTACCCTGATGGGGCAGAGTGAGGGGGTGTAAGTACCAACGGAATACATATGTGGGCAGGAATAGAGCAGAGAGGGGGACAAAAGAGAAAAAAGTGTTTTTCATAGGGGGTGGGAATGTAATCAGGAGGAGAAGATTGTTGTCAAGTCTGAGCGATGTGTGTTGATCAGGATTTTATTGTAGAAACAAAATCCAGTGACAGCACCCTGATTCTCCCCCAGGTGAGATGCACTCAGGGAGGTGAGGGTTAGCCCAGTAAAAACGTGGGGAAGGTTCCCTCTCTTAGAGAGCTCCACCTTCTAACCAGGCCCTGATTGACTCTTACGGGATTTGTCTTTGATAAAAAGAGAGGTCACTGAATTGAAGTAGCTGCTTTTGCTCTCAAATCTCTGAGAATCTTCCAAGGCCCCTTTCCCTTGCTTTGCCTTCAGGGAGCACGGACAAAGCGGGCACTAAGAAAGTCTCTTTGGAGCTCTATTTTGTTAAGAGGTCAACCAGTTTTATCATTAACAATATACAGAGAGTACCCAAAAGAAATATTTGGTTTGGGTCTCATGTGGTCATTTATTCTAGGAGCAGGTAATTGTAAAGAAATTCTAATAATTTTAATGATGACTTGATATCATTTCTCATTAAATATCCAAGTATTCACCAAAGTTAAACCTGTAGCTAACATGCAGGGGCCTTTTCCTTCTGCAGCGTGGGCCCCACAGGAGGAATATGGAAACCTGGATTTAAGTGTATGAGCTTCTGTATGGAGACACACGTGCTCTCAAAGCAGTCCAGTGCTCTTTCTTCAGGCCCCCATGACTATGTACCCACTATTCCTCCTGCCTAAAGGGCCCCTCCCAGCTCCCTTCCTCCTTCCCACTCCTGTCCAGGTCCGTTCATGGTCTTTCAGTCTTTAATCACAGCCCGGAGGGCAGCTCTTCTGTGCCATCTTGCTGGCCTCCCCCAGACAGAGGGAGTGGCGCCCTCCTTTGGGTTGGACTGACCTTTGCCCAGTCTCCATGAGAGCACCTAGACATGCAAATAATTCCCAGCACTCTGACATTCCCCCACCAGACACTGAGTGCCTCAAGGACAAGACGGTGTCATATTCATCTTCACGTCTCCAACCGGGGTATTAGGCAATAAGACATAAAAGATCTTAAAACCAGCTGGCAAATGCCTTGTACATCTGTTGAAACAGGGCAGGGGTTCCTGAACAGCAAGATGGCTGAAAGAGATCCCTAGAGGTTGAGGTCCCAAGCGGAGAGCCCCGTCAGATACACAGTATGTAAAGCGGCTGTCCTAGGAATGGCTTTCCCTGGGAATACATGGTCTGGTTCCTCATCCTCTCCTGCCTTAGCAAATCTTTGTTTCCTTAACCTCTGTACCCATGGCCAGCTCATTCATTCCTAACTACTATGTTAGCAATCCCAACAGCAGTTCTATCAGATGAAATAACACCCCCTGTCAGAGCTAGAAGGGGCCTTACACATCCCTGCGGCCAGGGGGCTTCAAGCTGTATTATGCAAAGCCTTTGGGGTAAAGCGGAGACACCCCAGGAGCCACCCATGTGTGCAATTTGAGGGGACATTCTCAATAGGCAAGGCTCTGGGCCACCAACCCCTCCCCTTTTCATTCAGAGCAGTTTTACTTTTGATTTGATCTGTAATAACCATAAATTTGGCTTCCACATGAAATATCTTTTTAAAAAATGATTCTGTCAGTAAAACAAGATTGAAAACCTTGAGGGCTAGGAAAGGAAGGTGTCTTGTCCAAGGTCACAGGATTAGTAAACAGCAGATCAGGGAATAAAATTAGGCCTTTCCACTCCCCACCCCACCCCAACTCCTCCTCGTCACCCAGCTTCTGGGGGCAGCAATGAGCCATTTCCAAACCCAGGTGCACTTCGGGACCCTGATCAAAGCTCATCCTTTTGAAGTTACTAAGCAAACACCCAGAGGCTTCAACAGATGGTAACAGTTGCTGTTTACAGGTTTAGGTGGAGCTGATTCTGTACACATGAATCGTCTGCATTCTACCACATGACCGTTTAACCACACTACCGCTCTCGAGTCCCTCCAGAAGTTTTTAATTGTGCAGTCGACCCAAAGTCTGAGGGTGAATGAGCCCGTGAGCTGGATGGGCCAGTCGGGAATGGAGGACCTCTGTCAGAAGCCTGGAGGTCACCACTCTACAGCTACTGGCTGTCACCTACCCCTGGCATCACCTTCTCACGTGACACAAAGCCCCCGGTACCATGATCTATCAGGGAGTCCATCAGAAACACCTAGGCTCAAGCTGGTGCCACAACCAGCTTTTTCCAAGAAGAGGCTTAGTGTCTCTCAGGTGGGACACACTGAGCTTCTGGTTGGTCTAAGCATCCAAGAGATACGAGGGAAAGAAATAGAAGAGTCGTGACAACCAAAATTGACGTGCAGTCTGAAATTTGGCATCAATTAAATGCCTACAGTATTATGATTCCATAGACATGTACTTTGTGGATGCAGGACCTACGCAACGACCAGGAATGCAATGAGCGGTTTCAGACTTCTATCCAACAATAATAAAAACTATGACTATGTGAGCCAAACCCAACAACATCATGATATAGGAAGTATTATTACCCCATTTTTCAGATGAAAAAAGCTGAGCCCTAAAGAAAGATTAAGCAACGTGTGCAGGGTCACACAGATGGATTCACACCCAGGTGATCTGCCTCAGGAGCCCACAGAACAGAACACAAAGCTGCCACAGTGTAATCATCTACTGAATAAAGGGACCTTTCTGATGACAGGTACTGGAGGATGGTGGGAGGCTACTGGATCAGAGTTTAGATCCAGGGACTAGGAACTGTCTCATCCTACAAAACCCCTTTCAACAAACTTTCAATCATCCTATAAATAATTACTTACCACCTACCATCTATTGTCGGGCACCATTCTAGAAACTGGCTATATAGTGATAGCACATCTGCCCGTCTATGCATTCATGAAGAGAAGTCTGACGGCCCAGTTTGTGCCTCACGCCAGCAATACCCTACAGAACAGACCTGCAGCAACGACTAATGTCATTCTCGGACTTTATTCTCCCTATATCCACATGATTTCATTTTCCTCCCTATATCCACAGCTCCTTGAATCCTCCTGCACTCCCCTCAGGACTGTGTTTCCTGTTCACAGCCTCTCATTACCCACCAGACCTGAGGCTTGGCACCAGCTGACCTGCAAAGCTGCTGAGAGAAAGCAGCCTGGACCAGCCCAGCCCAAACTTAAACCTAGTAAGAACTGCCCCTGGATATTGTTGCCAATAGGACACCCACACACTGGAGGGCTAATGAAGACAGACTGTAAATGTGGGGTCCCCAGACAGCAGGAGACAGCATGGCACTGTCCAGCTTCTGGTGAGGACTGAGCTGTTAATATACTGTCCAGCTTGCGTTCATTCATTTATTCATCCATCCATTGGGGTATAGCTCAGTGGTAGAGCATTTGACTGCATTTATTCATCCATCCATCCATCCATTCATCCATTCAACAACGAATATTTATTGAACGGTGACTATAAGCCAGGCACTTGGAATACATCAATGAATAAAATATATGACGATCACTGCCTTGCAGAGCTTCAATCTAGTGGAAAGAAAAAAGTAAACAATAAACATAATAAATAAATACATAGGTGGATATATAGTGATATGTGCTATGGAAAAAAATAGAAAACATAGAGCAGGATAATGGGAGTGGGGGTTGCCAATAAGGTAGGGGACCCAGTATTAATGAGGTGATTGGGGTAGACCTAATGGAAAGATGATAACTGGGTGAAAATTTGAAGAAGGTGAAGAGGGAGCTAACTAAGAAGATGCTGGGGAGAGGGGTCTTCCAAGTAGAGAGGACAGAAAGAGCAAAGGCCATCAGCCAGAAGAGTGCTAGCATGTTTGAAGAAGAGCAAACAGTGGATGGGGTGAAATAGTCATGGGGGTGGTAGAGAAGGACAGTGGGAGATGAAGCCAAAGAGGTAACAGGGAGCCAGATTTTCCTTCAGTCCCCTCTAGCTATGGTGGGGACTGTGATTTTTACCCTGTAGATAGGGCAATGGAGCACTATCAAAAGGTTTTGATCAGAGAAGTGACATGACATAAACAATATTGCCCCATAGGGGCAAATATGAATATGATGATGGCCTGGGCCAGGCTGATAGCCATAGAGATGTTGAGAAATTGGTTAGATACTGGATGTATTTTGAAGATAGAGTCATGTCAGTAGGAGCCCCAAATAGGTTAGATTAAAGAAAGGGAGGAGTCTATAACAATACCCAGATTTTTGACCTGAGCAACTGTCAGGATTGAGTTACCATAAAGAGAGATGGCAAAGGTCACTAGTGGAGAAGTTTGAAGTGAGAAGACAGAAGTTCAGCTTTGCACATGTTGAGTTGCAGTGGCTATTGGTTGCCAAATGGAAATGTTGGAAAGGCAGTTGAATATGAATGTGGAGTTTAGCAGAGGTACCTGGGGCCTGGAGATGAGGCTGGAAGTCATTGGCATGCAGGTGGGGATTAAAGCCACTGTATTCATACAATCACTAAGCAGTGAGCATAGTGGAGAAAGAGAGAGGTCCCATCCCAGGGAGGACCCAGCAAAGGGGATGGAGAAGGAAAGCCAAGTAGGATAAGAGAGCAGCCAAAGAACATTCTGTCCTTGAAGGCAAGTGGAGGGGAAAAGTGCAGTGGGGGTGGGGGAGTCAAATGCTGGCCACAGTCAGGTAAATGGAGAACCATGAACCCACCAACGGATTTAACCAAGACAAGGTCCCAGAGGCCTTACTAAGAGCAGTTTCCATAGAGTTGTGGTGCCAAATCGACCTGATGGGAGAGGGTTTAGGAGAAGTGGGAGGAAAGGACCCTCATTGCAAAGCAAGGCAAAATTTGAGGAGCAAGATGGTAGAAGTGGGGTCAGAAGATATTTTGGTTTTGTTGACTTTTTAAAATGAAAAAATCAACAGAATGTTTGTATGCTGACTCGAACCATCCAGGAGAGGAGAGAATGAGTTATTTCTGAGAGAGAGAGAGAGCAGAATGGTTGGAGCCATGACCCTGGGTGATGGGAGGGAGTGGGCCCTCAGACAGCGTGGTGTGCCCAGGGGCATGGAGCACTCTACCATGGCTCTAGGCCGAGATGTGGTGCTGGGGTTCTTGGGGAGTTCCTTTTCAGTTGCTTCAATCTGCTCAGTGAAAGAAGATGAGAGAGAAGTTTGAAGATCCGAGGAAAGAGGAAAATGTTTCTTAGACATATAGGAAAGTAAGGCAAATAGGCCATGAGTGCCTGAAGACATGAAACCCACTGAGGTTCCATGGTCATGGAATGAAGTGGGACCAATCCTTGGGTATGTGGGAGCAAGCTGAGGCTGAATTTCCCTGGGTCCATTGGGCCTGCCTGGAACAGACTTCCAGTCCCTACTGTCCAGAGTTTTAGGGACCAGGCAAGTGTGATGCTGAAACTGGGGGCCTGCCTCACCTCTAAAATCCCATTACTTGCTCTCCTAGCTTGAGCCTTTAAAAGCAACAAATATGGAATCCAAGCAACTATTTTTGAATCCTTAGGCAGAGTATCTTGAAAAGGTGGTATCCCATTAGTATTATTCCATAGAAATTGCTTCTAGGGAAAGTCTATAGGAAGCAATACTTGCCCAGGCTCCTTGATTTGGAAGCTGGTTGTGAGAAACCAGCACCTGTCCAGCCAGGAGTCCAATCCCCAGCTTGGCTGATGTGCCTTTCTATCTATGCAGAGCTTCTGGTCCCCCCGCCCCCGCCCATGGGCTTCCAGGCAAGATTCCTTCCCATTTGGGTAACTGACTGTCATTTAGGTGCTCTCTGACTCTGGTCTGAGAGGGTCTCTGTGGCCTTTTGATTCATGCATCTCAAAGTCCCAGGAGTACAACCACCCCTGCTAGGCTTCAGCCTAAGAGAGGTGAGTGGTGATCAGAGGATCAGGTGCCAGGGACCAAGAAAATGGGAGGGAGGGGGACAGGCAGCAGGGTCATCTTCATCGGTCAGTTTCAGGTTTTCTATGAATTCATCACCTTTGCATGAGATTTCAAATCAGTATCATGAAAACTGATTGACTTCGACCTCAAAAAATAAAACACTGGTGTAAGACAAGTGTCTGGCAGAGAATAGGTACCCAGCACACTGCTGTTTTAATGGTCATCCCAATGAGAACTTTCAGATTTGTTTCTTGCTTCTTCGCATTTTCTCCTATCTTTTAGGCCGAAAGTAAAAGATCAGAATGAGGATTCCAACATGTCCTTAGTTCTGTGTTCCTTCTCAAATATGAACCCTCTGTATTTTTGTTGGGAAGTCGTTTCTGAAAACACGTATCAACAATTAGACAAGAAAGCTGCTGTGGAACAACAGTGTTGGGCTCTGGCAGACTGACTTGATGAGAGTACAAGCCTGTGATTGTGTGAGTTGGGGAGGGCCGTAGTGACACCAAATCCGTGCAGAGCCCCTGTGTGAGCATCATCTTAGCAACACAAAGGAATGGCAGGAAAGCCATTCTCTACTTTCTGAATTACTTAGAACAAGGCAGTATTGAGCTATTAACTAATGTCACAGTGAAAGAACAATGGCATGGGAAGCTCTTCACTGTGTCTGTCTGTCCAATTGTTTCTTCCATCTCCCTTCTTCCTCCTTTCCAGGATTCTGATGTTATTTTTGCCCGATCCAGTATAATAAGGATGCACTGGAAGGGTTAAAGACTTACTTGTTTTAGTTTCTTTTTCTAAATAGAAGAGGCAATAAACATCACCAAGAATGAATCCTGAACGTACATTCTCTCTGACGCATTAACAAAAGTAATCAATATAAATTATGTTTGTCAAGGAACATAATTCTGTGAAGCCACTCCTCTGAGAGTGGGCAATGGCCAGTAAAGAGCCCCTTTTCCTGGCAAAACCTGCCACCTTGTGGAATAGAGTGGAACTGCAGTCCCCTGTGTGTTGGGGGTTTTTTGTTTTTTGCTTAAAAAAAAAAAAAAAAACTTCTTGCAGATTTTCACTGCAAAGGGATGTTCTGAGTCAAATCCCAAGGTGGAAACAGCTAAAAGCTCCTCTAGACAAAGATCAGTGAGAAGCCAATCCCATCCCACTTTCAATCAGCTTAGACCACCAAGGAGATATTTAAAATAAGAAGTGGGTTGGGTTTAAAAATCAAACCCTGGCGCCTCTGAATCGCTTGCCCCAGCGGGCTCAGTTAGAAGGGAAGTTAAAGCTCACCTGTCTCCCTCCCTCTCTCTTTAACCTTTAACCAAAAGGCAAAGGCGGAGTGACAGGATGGCAGAGATCTCCCTTTAGTGCTGAGTCCTTTCTGGTCATGATTAATAGAGAAACATCTCCGGCAGCCCCCGGTTGGGGGCACGTTCGTTCCCTAGGAGCGGAGGGTGGCTCCTCTCCGGCTGCTGCTGCCAGCTCCTCCGAGCCCCTTCAGATCAGCTGCGGGAGGCACACCGGACGGTTCAGAGCCCGTCTCTGGGCAGTGAGGGAGGGAAGCACAGCTGACCACCTGAGGGGAGCTGTTCTCCAGGGAACTTTGACCTGCAGGGGAGATGGAGATTCCAGTGAGGAATGTGCTTCCCACACACCTGGGGAGGTAGCCCTCTCCTGGGGTAGGTGACACTCATCCCACAAGGAATCAGGCGGAGACTGCGCTGATGCATCTGGGTGAGGGAAACACGGTCCCTCTCTGGTCTCTCAAAGCGCCCCAGCCCACAGAGAAGAATTGTACTTGTCCTGTGGCCCGTCCATTTCCCTCTTAGACTCTGAGCCTGGACTCTCACCTCTGAAAACTTCAGAGCCCAACAGCTCAGTAAGGAGAGAGGGCGGTAGGGTAGGGAAGGAGAAGGAGGAAACTGAATCACGTGACACGAGAACATTCCAAGTGGACTGTGATGAGAGCGTGGTCTGGTGATTTTATTGGCAATTCCTTTGTGATGCTGTGATATAATAAAAAATATATCTTTGGTTTTCATCACACATTTTGGGCGCAGAGCTTCTATAACCCTGAAGTTCCTGAGTAGTAGAGATGATAGGAGCGTGTTTTGTTATATTTGCTTTTAGTCTCCAGTCCCTGACACAAGAGCTTCTAAGACACTTGGAATCTACTGAGTGATATGAATACCTTTTGCATGCTAATGAGGTGGCTGGTGGCTGGAAGTCCCTTGATAGCTTCAGGATGGGGGCTGCTTGCCAGAAAGACCTAGCCATGATTAAAGAGTTGGTCCTCTCAGCCCACCCTCCAAGCTCTGGGAGTGGAGAGGAGCTCGAGAGTGAGTTCAATCACCAATAACCAATGATTTAATTAATCATGCCTTTGTAATGAAACCCCATAAAACCCCCAAAATGTCAGGGTTCAGAGAGCCTCCAGGTTCGTGAACCCAGCAAGGTGCTGGGAGGGTGGTGCATGAGGAGAGAGCATGGAGGCTCTCTGCCACCCCCACCCCATAACTTACCCTATGTATCTCTTCCATTTGGCCATTCCTTTATAAGAAACCATTGAACAAAAGTAAAGTATTTCCTGAGTTTTATAAGTCATTCTAGTGAATTATCAAACCTGAGAAGGGGAGTCATAAACACCCCTGAATATAACCCATTGCTCAGAAATACAGGAGACCCAGGACTTCCAATTGGCATTTGAAATGTGGGGGGCGGGGGGGCAGTTTTGTGGGATTAAGCCCTTGACCTGTGAGGTCTGCACTAACTCCAGACAGTTAGTGTCAGCACTGAATTGAATTGGACACCCAGTTAGTCAGAAGTACTGGGAGTAAAACACATCTCACAAACCTTGTAATTTATAATTTCCTCTATTTTATATCTTTACACATCCTTTCTTTGTTAATTAGTTTAACTAGTGGGTTATATATTCAAAGATACAATATTTTAATTTATTCAGTATTTCTATTTTTCCATTTTCTACCCTATTAATTTCTGCTTTTATCTTTATTGTTTCTTTTTCTGCTTATTTTTGGTTTACTTTGCTGTTTGTTCTCTAGCTTTTTGATCTGGGGACTTAATTCATTTAATTTTAACATTTCTTTTGTATTGACACAAATATCTAAGGTGATGAATATGCCTCTGATCAGTACTTTAATTGTATTCCATAAATTCTGATATATAATGTTTTCACTGTAACTTTTTTATGGAAATATAACTGACATATAACATTATATTAGTTTCAGGTACAATATGATTTGATAGTTGTATACATTGTGAAAATGATCACCACAGTAAGTCTAGTTAACATCCATCACCATACAGAATTACTTTTTTTTTTCTTGTCATGAGAACTTTTAGGATCTACTCTCTCAGGGGCTCCTGGGTGACTCAGTTGGTTAAGGGTCATGATCTCAGGATAGTGAGATTCCCTCCCTCTCCCTCCCCACCCCGTCCCCCCACTCTCTCTCTGAAATAAAATAAATATATAAAATCTTAAAAAAAAAAAGATCTACTCTCTCAGTGGCTTTCAAGTTTACAACGCAATATCATTATTAACCATAGTCACCATGCTGTAAAGTATATCCCATGACATTTATTTTAAAATTGTAAGTTTGTACCTTTTGACCCCCTTCACCCATTTCATTCATCTCCCACCCCCCACCCCCCACCTCTGGCAACCATCAATCTATTCTCTGTATATGATAATTTTTTAAGTAACAGCTTTACTGAAATAGAATTTACACTTTGGAGTGTACAATCTAGTTAGTTTTAGTATATTCACAAAGTTGTACCACCATCATCACTATCTAATTCCAGAACATATGGATTTGCCTAATCTGGACATTTCATATAAATGAAATTATATCATCTATATGGCTTTTTGTGTCTTGCTTCTTTCATGTAGCATAATGTTTTAAATATTTGTCCATGTCGTAGCATATATCAGTACTTCATTCCCTTTTATTGCCAAATAATGTTCCATTGTATAAATAATACAACATATTTTATCTGCTGAAAAAATTTATCTGTTGGCACCCACAAAATGGAGGCTGCCCAGTGGCCTGGCCCATGTCACAAATCTAAACCTCGGTCAGCTTACACTTACAAGAAACACTTGTCAGGAGAACCTAACACGCACCAATCACAATCCTCCAACTCAGTGTTAGCTAGTTTATCTTACCCTGGAAGACAGAATTTGCTGGCCTTATAAGGAAACTCCCCATCTCCTCATCAGTCATGCCTTGTTTCTGCCTTGCCTCTTCTAATGCTCTGTAAAACTCACACTTGCCTCAGATCCCTCGGGAAAGGGGATCCACTCCTTGTGAGGCACTGTGCTTCCCCAATCCATGGATTGTTTTCCCTTAAATAAAGGACATCAAACTCGTTACTAAATTGTTTTACTTTTGTCATTTGACACTACTTATCAGTTGATAAACATTTGGGTTGTTTTCACTTTTTGACTACTGTAAATAATGCTCCTATGAACACTTGTGTACAAGTATTTGTGTGGATGTATGTTTTCAGTTCTCTTGAGTGGAATTGCCAGGTCACATGGTAACTCTTTGCTTAGAGTTTTGAGGAACTACACAACTGTTTTCCAAAGTAGCTACATAATTTCATATTCTCACCATCAGTACATGAGGGTCCCTCTCTCTCCACATCTTCACCCAACACTCCTTATTGTCTGTCCTTTTGAATAGTCATTCTAGTAGGTGTGAACTGGTATCTCCTTGTGATTTTGATTTGTATTCCTTTAATGACTAATGATGTTGATCATCTTGGCCACTTACATATCTTCTTTAGAGAAATTTCTATGCAGATTGTTTGCCTAGTTTTTTTTTTTTTTTAAAGATTTTATTAATTTATTTGACAGAGAGAGACACAGCGAGAGAAGGAACACAAGCAGGGGGAGTGGGAGAGGGAGGAGCAGGCTTCCCGCGGAGCTGGGAGCCCGATGCAGGGCTCGATCCCAGGACCCTGGGATCATGACCTGAGCCGAAGGCAGACGCTTAACGACTGAGCCACCCAGGCGCCCCGTTTGCCTAGTTTTTAATTGGGATATTTGTCTTTTGTTGTTGAGACATAAGACTACTTTATATATTCTGGATACTGGTCACTTATGAGATAATATGACTTGCAAATATTTTCTCCCATTCTGTGAGTTGTCTTTTCACTTTCTTAAAGATGAAAAATGTTGTTTGAAGCAGAAAAGCTTTTATTTTTAATTAAGTCCAATTTATCAGTCTTTTTTGTCTTTTGTTGCTTGTGTTTTTAGTTACTAAGAAACAAGTACCTAATTCAAGATCATGAAGATTACTCAGATGTGTTCCTATAAAAGATGTATGATTTTAGGTTTTACATTTAGGTCAATGACTTACAGTGAGCTAATTGTTGTGTATAATGTAAGTAAGAGGGCCAACTACATTCTTTTGCATGTAGATATTCATTTGTCCTACTCTCATTTGTTTAAAGTACTATTCTTTCCCCCCATTGAATTATCTTGGCATCTGTGTCAAAAATCAATTGACCACAAATATATGGGATTATTTCTGGACTCTCAGTTATATTCTATTAATCTATATGTATATACTTATGCAAGTACCACACCCTTGTAAATAGTCTTGTAGTAAGTTTAAAAATTGGAAAATGTGAGTCCTCCAACATTTTCTTTTTCAAAATTCTTTTGGCTATTCAAGATCCCTCTGAATTTGAGGATCAACTTATCAATTACTACAAAAAATCCAGGTAGAATTTTGATAGGTATTATGTTGAATCCATAGATTATTTTAGGAAGTATTGCCATTTTAACAATGAGTTTTCCAATCCATGAACACGGGATATCCTTCCATTTTATTTAGACCTTCTTTAATTTCTTTTGGTTATGTTTTAGAGTGTTTAGTGTCCATGTCTTACACTTTTTTATAGGTTTATTTCTAAGTATTTTATTCTCTTTGATACAATTGTAAATGAGATGGTTTAATTAACTTAATTTTAGATTGTTCATTGCTAACATATATAAATACAATTGATTTTTGTATGTTGATTTTATTAGTTTTCTATTGCTGTTGTAATAAATTACCACAAACTTGGTGCTTAAAACAAAATACATTCATTATATAAATTTATAGCTATAAAATTCTACAGGTCAGAGGCCCAACACTGTACCGAAATCAAAGTGCCAGAAAGGCTGCATTCCCTTCTGGAGGCTCTAGGGGAAAATCTGTTTCCTTATCTTTTTCAGCCTCTGGATTTCTTAGTTTATGGCCTCTTTCCTCCAGTTTCAGAGTCAGTAACATCAAGTTACAGTCTTCTCATATTTCATCACTCTGATCTCTTTCTCTCCATCTTCCACTTTGAGGGATTTGTGATTCCATGAGTCCACTCTGATAATCCAGGATAATCTCCTTATGTTAAAATCAGATGATTAGCAACCTTAATTTCATCAGAATCTTAAATCCCTGTTGCCATGTAACCAAACACAGGTTTCTCTCACAGGTTCTGAGGATTAGGATGTGGACATCTTTGAAAGTAAGACCATGATTCTGCTTACCACATTGATCTTGTATCCTGCAACCTTGCTGAACTCATTAGTTCTAAAATATTTTTGTATACTCATTAGAATTTTCCATATACAAAATTATGTCATCTATGAATAAATATAGTTTCACTTCTTTTTTTTTTTTTTCCTTGCCTAACTGCTCTGGCTAGAACTCCTACTACAATGTTGAAAAAAGGTGGCAAGAGCAGACATCCTTGTCTTGGTCCTGATCTTAAGAGAAAAGCATTCAGTCTTTCATCTTTAAGTATGATGTTACCTGTGTTTTTCATAGATGGCCTTTATTAGGTTGACAAACTTCTTTATTCCTGATTTGTTCAGTGTTTTTATCATGAAAGGTATTGGACTTTATCAAATCATTTTCCTATGAGATTATCATGTAGTTTTGTCCTTTATTCTGTATTTGCATCAAGATGTTTGTGATATTTTTGTCTGGTTATCAGGATAATACTGGCCTCAAAAATGAGTTTTGTTCATTACATGAATTGTAAAGAGTTTTCACTATTGCAGTATAAGATTTGACATAAATCCATTAGATCGACTTTAATAAGTTCTTTTATATCCTCATTAATGTTTTATCTACCGGACGTGTCTTGGATTGAATGTTAAAGTCTCATATCAATATGTGCTTCTATTTCTCCTTCTTGTTGTTTCAAATTTATGAATTTAGTTGCTATATTATTTGTTGCATAGATATCATAAGTATCATATCTTTATTATAAATAGTAGCCTTTATTGTTTTTAAGTATTCTAGTTTTTGTTTGGTTGGTGGTTGTTGTTGCTATTCTTTAAGATTTTTGAGCCTAAATTCTACCTTGTCTGATATCAGAATCTCAACATGTTTGCTTATTGTTTCTGTTTTCCTGAGATACATGTACCCATCTCTTTATTTTGAGCCTTTCTGAATCACTTTGTTTTATGTGTGTTCCTTTTAAATAGCAGAGCGTTGGTTTTTACTTTGCAAGTCAGATTTTTTTAATAGGTAAGATACATTCATTATACTTACTGATACGATTTGATCTCAACTTTGCCATGTATTTAATAATGTATTTACTGGTGCATGTTGTTATATTTACTGTCTTTGTTTCTCTTTCTTTCTTTTTTTAATTTTATTATGTTATGTTAATCACCATACATTACATCATTGGTTTTTGATGTAATGGTCTCTTTCTTTCATCATTTGAAATACTGTGAGAGGATGGATTTTTTAAAGTGGATTTTTGTTCTTTAACTTTCCCATATACTAACACCTTTTCTAACAAATGTATCTCCCCCTTTTTTATTCAGTTTTCTACTGTTTGTTTTGTCAGCTTTGAAAGATATTCTTTGGCACCCACCTATTGGTATCCAAAAAGCACTTAGCTTCTCTTCCCCCTTTCTCTCTCTTCTTCACATTTTTTAGTTAAATTATTACTGTGTTAAAACATAATATTTATGTAGTATTTCTCTAACCACATCCACACTTTTGTTTTAGACTTAGTTTAAGGATTTAATCTATTCACTGCTCCTTGTCAATATTTTTACTAATGAAAATCACCATTTACATGAAGCTCCAGTAGATCTTTAAGAAGAGTTTGTAGGAACAGAATGTAGGGTTCTTCCATATTTGGAAGTTTTTCTATATTTTTGATAAGCAATAAGTGGTTGGCTGGATAAAAAATTGATTCACACATTCTTTCTTTGAGCTTTATTAAAATACTGCTCCTCCAGGGGCACCTGGGAGGTTCAGTTGGTTGAGCGGCCAACTCTTGGTTTCAGCTCAGGGTTGGGAAATCGAGCCCTGTGTCAGCTTCCACGCTCAGTGGGGAGTCTGCTTGAGATTCTCTCTCCCTCTCCCTCTGCCCCTCCCCCCACTCGCATGCACGTTCTCTCTCTCTAAAATAAATAAATAAATGTTTTTAAAAAATACATTGCTCTTCCATTGTCTTGCTGAAAGAAAAAACTCCTCTGTTTTTCCTTACAACTACTACTACCACTTCTACTACATCACTTTAAAGAACAACTTTGACACTTGATGTGTGAAGTTTCCCACACCAAATAATTCTTCAATTTTCTGCAGACACCAACTGGGTGTCCTACTCAATTCTGACACAAACTAGAGTTAATGCAGACCCCACAAGTTAAGGGTCTAGTCTCACAAAACTATCCTCACCCCACTTTAAATGCCAATAACAAGTAGTAGGTCCTTGGGTTACCTACAATTTCTATCCAACTTGGCTATAAATTGGGAGTACCATGACTGTCTCCTCAAGTTTAATAATTTACTAGAATGGTTCACAGAACTCAGGAAAACAATTTACTTATTAGATTACCAATTTATTATAAAAGGATATAATTCAGGAAGAGCCAGCTGGAAGAGATGCCTAGGACAAGGTACGTGGGGAGGGGCTCAGAGCTTCCATGTCCTCCCCAGGCTTGCCACCCTCCCAGCACCTCCACATGTTCTAAACCCCTTCAGTTAGAGTTTCTTACAGAAGCTTCATTAAGAAGGTATGATTGATAGGGGCACCTGGGTGGCTCAGTCCGTTAAGCGTCTGCCTTCAACTCAGGTCATGATCCCAAGGTCTTAGGATCAAGCCCCACCTCAGGCCCCCTGCTCCATAGGGAGTCTGCTTCTCCCTCTTCCTCTGCCCCCCCCCCACCTTGCTCATGCTCACTTGCTCTCTCAAAATAAATAAATAAAATCTTAAGAAAAAGAAGGTATGATTGATAAAATCATTGGCCATTGATGATTAACTTAACTTCCAACCCTCTCTCCACCCCAGAGGTTGAGTGATGGGGTTTAAGTTTCAACCCTCTCATCAGATGGCTAGTTGCCCTGGAACCCACAGGCCCCATCCTGAGGCTATCTGGGAGCCCTTGGCCACCAGTCATCTCATTAGCATACAAAAAGATATTTATCACTTTGGAGATTCCAAGGGTATTAGGAGGTTTGTGCTAGGAATGGGAAAAAGACTAAATATGCATTTATTATAAATCACAATATCACACTTGCCTTGTATACGAAATTGAGAACTCTGATGCCAGTACAATTTTCTTTCTTTTGTAAGTGATTTGAATATTATATTGGAGACCCAGAGGACTTTACCCCTTTATCTTTAAAGTCAAACTGTTCTATTATGATAGTTGAAGTTGATCATTTCAACCTCTTTTAGGTACATCAGATTTTTAAATATAAAGATTCAAGATTTCTTTTATTTTCAGAAATATTTCTGGAGTGGTGGCTTTAAACATTCTGTTTCTCTTCCTCCTCCTTCTTCATCCTCATCTTCCTCCTTTTCCTTCCACTCCAATTATATGTGAGGATCTTCTTGGCCTCTATCTATATTTATCACTTTCTCTCTAATCCCGTTTATCTCTTATTTTAATTTTGTTTTGTACTCTTGGTTGTTTTTATTCCCTTCTTCAATGCCCCAATTTTTATTGATTTAGTCATTTTATCTTTAGTTTTTGGATCCAAGGCATTTGTTTCAAATCTGAATATCCTTACTTAGGAATACGTAGATTGGATAGGCTGTTGAGTTACGCTTTTCTTCCACCTTATGGTTGGTTTTGATGGGGAAGAGGATAATATTTATAGTCATCTTCGATTTTCATCTCATGGTAGCTTTATATGAATGTTGTCTTTTGTGTTATTTTTCTAAAATGTCTTATATTTTCCTGAGTCAGCAATAACAAGGATAGGTAAGTGGGATCAAGTATTTAGGTGACTCGATGGGTTTCTTAATTCAAGATCTCACCTCTGTCTCACTATATTAAGATGAAGGTTTGTTTTTAATTAAAGATGTCTTCTTTATGGAGAAGGGTTTTGTGTATCTTTGGATCCTATGGCACTCTTTTGTTTCTCTAGGAGCCTTAATTATTACCTCTCACTTCCTTCCTTCTCTTTCCCATCAAACCTCCAAGGAGCACCTGCTTCTTCTAAGTCACCTGCCAGAATTGGTGCTTTCCCAAGATCTCTAGCCATGTACACTTTCATGTCCTTTTCCTTTGATTTGACAGGCCATCTGATCCCAAGTCTCAGACTTGTTTTCATATCTCCCCAGTCAGGTAGGTCTCTCCCTTTCTAAGATTTCTAAGATTTTATCTGAGTTCTTTCACTACAAGGACCCAGATGTACTTTTCTCTGTTCTGCACAGTCTCCACCCTGTGGTGAGGGTTCCAGAACCGAGGCTCTTGGTTTCAGATATATGTTTCTCACACATCACTGAAGATTGTCTTGTTCTCTGCTTTTTAGTTATGCTGTAGACATAGGTTCCAGGTGCTATCAGTTGCTTTCCTTTCTACTGTATGTAATTTTTGCAGAACATGTACAGAGATTCCAATTTTGGCATCTACCATTATCGTAAGAACACTTGGAAGTTCCTCAGACTGACTTTTAAAGACTTTTTCTTACTTCAAAACTTTCTCTGAATTTTTTTAACTTGGCTTCACTTATAAAAATTTGTTGAGTGGTAAAAAGGAAATCTATATAGAATGGTTGAACTCAGCAATCCCCTAACCTAAAAAGACACTTTCTTAACCTACTTAGGAGACACTTTCTGTGTTCAGAATACTTGCAGGGTCCAAAGATCCCACAGGAACCCTATACCTCCATATCCTCCCTCTCTTCTGCCTTCTCCTACCACCAAACCCCACCCCCACCCCACCAGTCATCCAAAAATAATCCTTTACCTCATCATTATAAGTGAGAGGAAAAGTTCTACTCACAGTGGGAGTCAAATGAGCAAATGGTCCATATACAATTTAGTGCCTCAAAATTAGGGTCAGAATATTTAGACTCCAGCTCCACTTCCATCCCCCCAACCCCAACTAATTACATGTCCTGAGAAAAAGTCATTACCTCTGAACTTAGCATTCTCATATATAGAGCTGTATAGTTATCTTACCTTAGGAGATCTTGAAAAGTTCTTGTGAAACATGAAGATGTTTTAAAAAGTAGACAACATCCTGAAAATGTGAACAAGCCACAGACAAACATATAAATACCATTGCATCATGTATCTCAGTAAGATTAGTGAACAACTTAGATGTAGATTATTTTAGGCATTGGAAATGGAACACAAGGGGCAAAGGAATGAAGAAATAATTACCTTTGCTATTGACTTGAACATCATCTGGGAATGCTCTGTAAGTACCATGGAGATGTATATATTGGGTTTGAATTTCAAAACCCTAAATTAGTTCATAATAGTTTCCTCTGGCAACAGACAGTTTTGTACCAGGTCATTTGGGGACCAAACTGAGAACAAAGGCAGCTAGCTGCCCTTGGCATCTTTAAAAAGATTTTTCTTGTTTCTTCTCCTTCCCATCTTTATTTACTCCAAGAATACAAAACAAGAATTGGAAAAGGCTATAGCCTCTTCTCTACTTCTTTTCCTAGGCTCCTAAACAAATGAATAGTGAGGGTTGCTTTTTATAGAAAAGCTGTTTAGTCTCAGGATGGTTGCATTTGAATTTTATCCACTTAGTAGTTTATAATTTGATTTGTAAAATGACAGAGCCTCTAACTCTGCCCTCCCTATAGGGCTTTGGAACCACCAGGGAAGATACCATCTTCTCTGTACTCAAGAACCCATTGACTTAACAGATAGTTACCTGTCTTTGATACATTTCCTGTAGAAAATTATCTCAGCACCTAATTTATGCTTAGTACTTTTAACTAATCTCCTTCCCTGCTATCAACTTGGAAGTTCACTAATGAGAATTTATGCTGTATTCCATATGCATGTAGTCTGCTATACTAAATAAGCAGATTTAGTAGACACTGTTAATTACCAATCCAGCTTCTATTTCTCCTTCTTCCTGCCTTGCTAATAGAGTCCTATTTTAAGTATCAACCCTGTGTAATTCAGAGACAGGAGATCCCACTCCTAGGGGTAGATCCTACTCGGTCTGAGCCAATTCTGGTAATTCCATTCTCCCTCCAGTGATTGGCTTAATAGCAGAGGCATGGTTAAATTCTGGCCAACAATAAATGATAGGTTGTATGCTGGACCTCTTCTGAAAAAAATTTCTTACTCCCAAAAATGAGATGAAGGAAAAAATACTCATTTTATCATATATGGAAACAAGGACTATAACTGCCCAGCCATCATGTTCCAGTCTCCGAAGGAAGCCAGATCTCTTCTTATGTGGAATAACAAATGTTCTTTTGTTTAAGCCAGTTAAATCAGAATTTTCTGGTCCTACAACTAAAAGTATCTAATATAACGTGGATAAATAAACAACTTGTATTTTTTTAACTGTTTTTTAATTTTACTTTTAAAGATTTTTATTTCTATTTTTTGACAGAGAGAGACACAGCGAGAGAGGCAACACAAACAGGGGGAGTGGGAGAGGGAGAAGCAGACTTCCCGCGGAGCAGGGAGCCCGATGCGGGGCTCGATCCCAGGACCCTGGGACCATGACCTGAGCCGAAGGCAGATGCTTAACGACTGAGCCACCCAGGCACCCCAACAACTTGTATTTTTAAATGTCTACACATTATCATCCATACCCATGAAATATATCTCCACATTTTCACAAACCTGGAGAGTAAAAATGCTTATATGGTGGAGTAATTTTGATGTACTAAAGATTTCCCCCACAACCCCTTTATACCACAAGGTATGCAAATTTTATACAAAAATAATTGTTATACACTTAGACACTTCTCAAGAGAAGTCTTGTTTTTTTTTTTTTAAAGATTTTATTTATCTACTTGAGAGAGAGAGAGTGAGAGACAGAGAGCATGAGAGGGGGGAGGGCCAGAGGGAGAAGCAGACTCCCTACCGAGCAGGGAGCCAGATGCGGGACTCGATCCCGGGACTCCAGGATCATGGCCTGAGCCGAAGGCAGTCGCTTAACCAACTGAGCCACCCAGGCGCCCAAGAAGTCTTGTTTTAAAAGGGTATACCTTGGGTGTATAACATTTCAATTCCAAGAAAATAGAAGCCATGCCTTTGATTTATTCTACAAACTGGTTTCTCAGCAAAGGCTAGACACTAATAGAAGCTAGCAGCATTTGCTGATTTTATAAAGGGGAAAACAGATTGAGTCTTTATCACCACCATCTTGTGTGCCTTCTCTCAAATAGTCATTTTGGGTTTGCCATAAGAGCCTACTATTCTAACCAGCCAGCCCAAGGTTGTTATCTTATTGAAGATGAAAAGAAGCTAAAGCTTGAGGGCTGTTTAACCCCTAAATATCACAAGAAAATCTGATAATAAAGTAAAATTAAGCTTATTTTAAGCCACTGTTACCTTTACTGAGCCTTATCTGTGTCTTAGAAAGGGATAGTAGAAGTGGGTTATTTGTAGGGCTTTGGTGTCTCAGCTCAAGTGGTTAAGTTGGATCTTTTAAGGCAGCAAACTCATTAGGAAGATTCTGTGATAAGATAGTTTAGGAGTGATGGACACAGTGAAGCAAGAATCCTAAAGCACATCTGAATAGGTAAACTCTTACCGAATAAGTGGGTTGTCTACCCAGATGAGCAGAAAACTGTCTCCAATAAAAGAGAACAGCATAGTTGTTTGTAGGTTTGTAGCATTATATTTCCCAGGAAAGTTCTCTGTAACAAACAACTTAGTCATGTTGACACAGATGGTCTCAGCATTGTCACAAAAGATCATGTGCCTTAGGGAGCAAGAAATATTTGAACTCAGAGGCAAAGAAAGAAAATGCATACATATCCTGTCTTGTCACCCAAACTCCCCACCAGATCCTGTCCAAAAGTAGCTAGCTTTGTTTTGTTTTCTTTTTTTTTTAGACTACTTTAAAAAAATTTTATTATAGCTAAATATACATGAAATTTGCCATTTTCACTGTGCAAGTGTACAGTTCAGTGGCATGTTTTGTTTTCTTTTTAAGGACAGTCCATCAGTGACTAGTTAATGAACAACTACTGTATGCAACTGTCCATGCTAGATGTTTTGTACCAAACCATGGTTCATGCCCATGTGACCTTAGGCAAGTCACAGTTTTGCTGAGCCTTATTTCCACGCTAGAAAAAAATGAATAATACATGGAACTAGAGCAAATAATCTTAAAATTTGTACGGAACCACAAAACACCAAATAGCCAAAGCAATCTTGAAAAATGCCGGAGTCCAGCTCCAGCCGGGGTGGGTATCTCATAGGAAAGGACGGCGTCGGCGAATGAGGAGACACAGACACAGGGTCAGGTTGCAAGCATCTCCTCCTGACAGCCTTGGAAGAACTTTATTTATATGTTAGGCTTTTTTGTGTTTTTCCATACTTTCGTAACATGTGATTATGTTTTTTCACAATTGATTGAGATAATCTTAGATCATTTTTTTGATTACAGACATAGCCTTCTTTTATTTTTCCTTTGTAATGATTAACGTGACCTTTATTGATTTCCGCTTATTGACTTTCACTAAAACTAAAAAACAATACGCAAAGAGAAGTGCTAGACAGAGTGTGACCGTCTTGCTATTTTGTTCTATAGCGCAGGAAATATAGTGAACTGTGGAACAGGCTGAGCTGTTCCTTTCTTAGAATCTTGCCACTTCTGAGGCACCTGGGGGGCCTCGTGGAATTAGTTTCATTATGATTGCTTAGATAGGCGTAACTAAGATGAGTAGTCACTTTATCATGAAACCCCAGAAATATTCCCACAATTATAAAGATTGCCTAAACAAAGTGAAAGAGAATAGCAGGAGCCAGCTGTGTAGTCTCCTGTTTTCAGGATCGTCCCCCATACTTGGACTTTGTCAAACAGCATGAGTAGCTTGGCTCGTGCCAGAAAAAGAAAAACAAAACAGAGGTATTATAATCCCAGATTTCAAGATATACTACAAAGCTGAGGTAATCAAAACAGTATGGTACTGGAACAAAAAAAGACACATAGATCAATAGAATAGACTAGAGAGCCCAGGAATTGCAATTACTACCTATGTCTGATAGTGAAATACTCTACTTCCCCTGAAGAGTTCACTGTAATAAAGACCACCATATGTGAGCACATGCTTTACATATTGTAGGATAACTCAATTGTAAATGAATGAATGGAAAAGTAAAATTCCTAAGGCAAGGGAAACAAAAGCAAAATAAAAGCAAAGGAAACCATCAACAAAACAAAAAGAAAACCCACCGAAAGGGAGAAGATATTTGCAAATGATATATCTGATAAGGGTTAATATTTAAAATATATAGAATTTTTATAACTTAACACCAAAGAACCAAATAATATGATTTAAAAATGAGAAGACTGGAATAGACATTTTTCTAAAGAAGAAGATCTATCTACAGATAGCCAACAGACACATAAGAAGATGCTCAACATCACCAATCATCAGGGAAATGCAAATGAAAACCATAGTGAGATATCACCTTACACTTGTCAGAATGGCTAGAATCAAAAGGACAAGAAATAAGTGTTAGCAAGGATGTGGAGAAAAAGCACAGTTGCTGGGAATGTAAATTGGTACAGCCACTGTGGAAAACAGCATGGAGATTCCTCAAAATATTAAAAATAGAATATTACATGATTCAATAATTCCACCACTGGGTATTTACCTAAAGAAAACAAAAACACTAATTTAAGAAGATATATGTGCCCCATGTTTATTACAGCTGTATTTACAATAGCCAAGATATGGAAGCAGCCCAAATGTCCATCAATAGAAGAATGGATAAAGAAGATGTGGTATATGTATATATATGGATATTAACCATAAAAAAAGAGGAAATCTTGACATTTGCAACAACATGGATAGACCTAGAGGGTACTACACTAAGTGAAATAAGTCAGACAAAGACAAATGCCACATGATTTCACTTATATGTAGAATCTAAAAAACAAAACTTTAATTTTAAAAAAGCAGAATCACACCCATAAATATGGAGAGCAAACTGATGATTTCCAGAAGAAAAGGGGGAGGGTTGGGCAAAATAGGTGAAGGGGAGATACGTGCTTCTACTTAATGAATAAGTCACAGGGATGAAAGGTACAGCATGGGGAATATAGTCAGTGCTATTGTAAAAGCATTGTATGGTGAATGATGGGAGCTACACTTGTAGTGAGCATAGCATCATGTACAGAGTTGTTGAATCACTATGTTGCACACCCAAAAATAATGTAACATTGTGTGTCAACTATACTCAAAAGAAGAAGAAGAAGGAGAAGGAGAAGAAGAAGAAGAAGAAGAAGAAGAAGAAGAAGAAGAAGAAGAAG
>NC_058404.1:38015759-38050939 GCF_002201575.2 Neomonachus schauinslandi
AGAAGAAGAAGAAGAAGAAGAAGAAGAAGAAGAAGAAGAAGAAGAAGAAGAAGAAGAAGAAGAAGAAGAAGAGGAAGAAGAGGAAGAAGAAATAATAATAAAAGAAAAAGAAAAATTCCTACTCCTTCCCCCTCAACACAAGTTCTGTCCTGAATCCTCAATGGCTTGACCTCACTACTCAAAGAACTGTGTCACATAAACTGATGAAGATGTCTTTGTCTGTTCCCCTTTGAAGCCAGTGAATCCAGAGAAGGTACTTGGCAGCCAATCTTCCTCTCTTCTGTATCCTACTCTGACTCCTCTAATTTCCCAGAAATAAAGATGCTCTCAGGCAGTAGGTATCCCTACCCTAAAGGAAAGAGGTAGAGAGAGGGAAACTGAGACCCAGGGGCCAAAGTTTTCCACTTTAAGACAGCCACAGAACCTTTTTCCCACCAAAAGACCCATCTCCCACTTGAGCATTCAGCTTGTTACATCTGCACCAGGAAGCAAAGGACAGAGGACAAAAGTCATTTCTTCTTTCTGCCCCAGGAGGCATAGTTGTTTCACTTCCTCTTTACCTTTCTTTGACTCTAAGGACACCTTCTTAAAATACTCCCTAAACTACATCAAGTCTGGGGCCTGAGTGTAAAAGCACTCCAAACTGTAGGTCCGGCAAGGACTTGCAGATATTGCGGCTAGCGTGGCATTCATGGCAGCCTAAAACTCCAGTAGAAACAGGTCTTGCTCACCTCAGAGTTTTAAATTGGACTGGAGGTGGGGCCCCTGGGTGGGGCAGTCAGTTAAGCATCTGACTCTTGGTTTTGGCTCAGATCATGATCTCAGGGTCCTGAAATCGAGGCCCACATTGTCCTCCGAGCTCAGCAAGGAGTCTGATGAAGTTTCTCTCTCCCTCTCTGTCTGCCCTTCCCCACACACTCTCTCTCTCTAAAATAAATAGGTAGACCAATAAAATTAAATTAAATTAAATTAAATTAAATTAAATTAAATTAAAATTAAATTAAATAAATAAAATAAAATAAAATAAATTGGACTGGCCTTAAGAGAGACCTGCAAAAGGGACAGGAATACCTGTACCTAGACCCTCCAGGTATGATGGTTTCTGACTCTTATCCTTGCACAGTATAGTATAGATGCCTTTTCATTAAATTTCTTACAGACATCTGCTAATTCAAAGTTGACTAAAGATAAGGCTTTTCCAGATACTTTTCATGGAGGATGGGGGAAGCAGCAAAGAGCTGAGCTCCCATGGTAGAGAAGGAAGTGGTGCGCATGGTTTAATTAGGGGGAAAGAGGGAAGTAAAGAAATATGAACAGTCCATTTAAACTTCAGAATCACTTTGAAGGATAAATATTGTTAGCTCCCATTGGAAGAGGCCATTGAATAAGGGCAGAGCCAAGATACAATAATTCACATCATTTCTGAAATCTTTTCCACCACCCACTATTTCTCAGACTTTGGTTGTTGAGTTCTACTTCAATGGTTTCCTAAGTATGCAGACATATGTACTTTCACTTGATTTTTCTTCAAGTGGACCCCTTTTTAAACTTAAATACACTACACACTTATGTGTTTAATTGTATTTATATTTAACATATATAAATATATATTATATTTAAGAGGCACCATATTTCTTCAATAAATGGAAAACCATTTATGGATCAATTACCACAAGTAGCAGGTAACTCTGAAGATAAATATAGAGCAAATGACATAAAGTTATTACTTTCTAGCTAGATACTGTTATCTGCCTAATGGGCTGAGCCTCAGGCCTCCTCTTCCATTTCTCAGAAGGAAAAATAGCCAGTGTTAGACAGATGGTGGAGGTATCACACGAAGGCTTTCTCCTGGAGGTAATCGGAAGGACTGGCTGAGAGTTAAACAGTAAACAGCTTTCTCGTTATGTTATCCAATTTAATGCCATGTCTGTCCACCTCCTAAAATTGTCTCCAGGAACGCCAAGGGTAATACCCTACCTCAAAGGAAAACTTACTCTTTATCACACTGTTTCCAGGAGGGGGAGGAGGCTGTTTCTGACTACTGCCGAAACACACATGCAGGGCACAGTCAGAAGCCTCCCGGGTCAGAGGGTGTGTCCCGGGCCTGGCAGAGAGCCAGCTCCATAGTAGGCTAATAGGGAGTGCTTGCCAAAAGCATGAATAAAAATGTTACCTGGCAAAGTGTTACCTGGGAGGGCTCCACTAACCTCACCATGAACATATTATTTCTGATCCCTTATCAGACTACCTAAAAGGGAGATAAAAGGAACTCAGTGAATGAAATGTGAGCAAGGTTCCTATTGCTGGGTGAGACAGGCCATGGATGGATAAATCTCAGGCAAAGATAGCCAGGTAGGAAGGAATAGGGGACCCTATTTCAGCTGGTCCCTGGAATTGAGCTGGATATCTACCAGACCACTCTGGGCACCCACGAAACCAGCCTGAGATGTAAGAAGATCTGGATCTCTACAAACAGAGTATTGCAGGCAGTTGGTTTTGAGGTACAAAGTGGAGAGTCATGATTCTGCGGGCAGATATCGGAGGATAAACGGCAGCGGCAGTGTGCCTGGACGTGGGGATCCTACACCGCTGGTGAGTGACAGCCTCGCGCGCTGCTGACGGGGCACAGACTCGCAGACCGGTAGCGTCGGGAAAGGACTTTAGGGCAGCCCCCGGGGTGGAAAACCAGAGCCGAGGGGTTGCGCACACACGAACTGCAGCCCCCCCAGACTGAAACCTGGAGTGACAGAGTCATGCGCACATGAACTGCAGCCGCCGGGGTGGAAGCCCAGAGCGGCGGAGTCGTGCACACGCGAACTGCAGTCCCTGGGACGGAAACCGGAGCGGTGGAGTCGCGCGCGCGAGCTGGGAGCAGCTGGTGGTTTTAGAAGCACAAAGGGCAGAGACATGCCCCAAACTGGAGGCAGGACTGGGAGCGCTGCGGAGGGGCGCACAACCCAGGACGCTGCAGTTTATACCAGCACGGACAGAAATGGAGACGGTGTGGCCTGGAGAGCTCACTGAAGAACAGACTGCGGTCTCTCTGCTCTGAGGCAGAGGGTTGGAAACTGTCTCTTCTGCTCTGACTCACGGAAGAGACGCAGAAAGCCGCCAGGGAAAGGCAGCAGAGAATAAAAGCCCCAAAGACTGATTCCCACTGAGCCCATCCCCCGCCACAGGGGCGCAGGGCAACTCTGCCCAAACAGGGTTGCCTGAGTAACAGCGCGGCAGGCCCCTCCCCCAGAAGACAGGCTGGGAAAACAAGAGGCCAGCAACCCTAAGGTCCCAAGAAAACAGGTGCATCTTGCTTGGGATCTGGTCAATAATTTCGACTCTATACATTCCCTCAAACACCCATCAACAGAATGATTAGGAGGAGGAGCCCCCAAAACAGAAAAGACTCAGAGATTATGACTTATGCTGCAGATTTACAAATGGATGCAGATATAACCAAGATGTAGGACATGGAATTCAGGCTAGCAATTGTGAAGACAATGGCTAGAATGGAGAAATCAATTAATGGCAACATAGAGTCTCTAAGGGCAGAAATAAAAGGTGAATTGGCAGAACTTAAAAATGCTATCAATGAGATCCAGTCCAATCTAGATAATCTAACAGCTAGGGTAACTGAGGCAGAAGAGCGAATAAGTGACTTGGAAGACAATATAATAGATAAAAAGGGAAAAGAGGAGGCCAGGGAAAAACAACTCAGAATCCATGAAAATAGAATCAGAGAAATAAGTGACACCATGAAGCGTTCCAATGTCAGAATAATTGGAATCCTAGAGGGAGTGGAGAGAAAGAGAGGCCTAGAAGACGTATTTGAGCAAATCGTAGCTGAGAACTTCCCTAATCTGGGGAATGAAACAAGCATTCGAGTCCTAGAGGCAGAGAGGACCCCTCCTAAGATCAAGGAAAATAGGCCAACACCCGGCATGTAATAGTAAAACTTGCAAATCTTAGAACCAAGGAAACCATCTTAAGGGCAGTTAGGGGGAAGAGATTCCTTACGTACAGAGGGAGGAACATCAGAATAACGTCAGACCTATCAACAGAGACCTGGCAAGCCAGAAAGGCCTGGCAAGACATATTCAGGGTACTAAATGAGAAGAATATGCAGCCAAGAATACTTTATCCGGCAAGGCTTTCATTTAAAATGGATGGAGAGATGCAGAGCTTCCACGACCAGCAGAAGCTGAAAGAATATGTGACCACTAAGCCGGCCCTGCAAGAAATATTAAGGGGGGGGTTCTATAAAAGGAGAAAGACCCCATGAGTGATATACAACAGAAATTTACAGGGACAATCTATAAAAACAATGTCTTCACAGGCAACATGATGACAATTAATTCATATCTTTCAATAATCACTCTCAACGTGAATGGCCCAAATGTTCCCATAAAACAGCAAAGGGTTGCAGATTGGATAAAAAGACAGGACCCATCCATATGCTGTCTACAAGAGACTCATTTTGAACCTAAAGATACATCCAGACTGAAAGTGAAGGGATGGAGATCCATCTTCCATGCCAGCGGACCTCAAAAGAAAGCTGGGGTAGCAACTCTTACATCAGACAAATTAGATTTTAAACTAAAGTCTGTAATTAGAGACACAGAAGGACACTCTATCATTCTTAAAGGGTCTATCCAACAAGAAGATCTAACAATCGTAAATATCTATGCCCCCAACATGGGAGCAGCCATCTACATAAGCCAACTGTTAACCAAAATAAAGAGTCATATCGATAACAATACGTTAATTGTAGGAGACCTCAATACTCCACTCTCAGCAATGGACAGATCATCTAAGCAGAAAATCAACAAGGAAACAAGAGCTTCGAATGATACATTGGACCAGATGGACCTCATAGATATTTACAGAACATTCCACCCAAAAACAACAGAATACTCATTCTTCTCGAGCGCACATGGAACTTTCTCCAGAATAGACCATATACTGGGTCACAAATCAGGTCTCAACCGATACCAAAAGATTGAGATTATTCCCTGCATATTCTCAGACCACAATGCTCTAAAACTGGAACTCAATCACAAGAAAAAATTTGGCAGAAATTCGAACACTTGGAAGCTAAAGACCATCTGCTCAAGAATGTTTGGGTCAACCAAGAAATCAAAGAAGAACTTAAACAATTCATGGAAATCAATGAGAACGAAAACACATCAGTCCAAAACCTATGGGATACTGCAAAGGTGGTCCTAAGGGGGAAATACATAGCCATCCAAGCCTCACTCAAAAAAATAGAAAAATCCCGAATTCACCAACTAACTCTACACCTTAAAGAACTAGAGAAAAAGCAACAAATGACGCCTAAGCCATGCATTAGAAGAGAAATAATTAAAATTAGAGCAGAAATCAATGAATTAGAAACCAGAAACACAGTAGATCAGATCAATGAAACTAGAAGTTGGTTCTTTGAAAGAATTAATAAGATTGATAAACCACTGGCCAGACTTATCCAAAAGAAGAGAGAAAGGACCCAAATTAATAAAATTATGAATGAAAGGGGAGAGATCACGACTAACACCAAGGAAATAGAAACAATTATTAGAAATTATTATTGACAACTATATGCCAATAAACTGAGCAATTTGGATGAAATGGAGGCCTTCGTGGAAACCTATAAGCTGCCAAGATTGAAACAGGAAGAAATGGACAACCTGAATAGGCCAATAACCAGTAACGAGATTGAAGCAGTGATCAAAAACCTCCCAAAAAACAAGAGTCCAGGGCCTGATGGATTCCCTGGGGAATTCTACCAAACATTCAAAGAAGAAATAATACCTATTCTACTGAAGCTGTTTCAAAAAATAGAAACAGAAGGAAAACTTCCAAACTCATTCTATGAGGCCAACATTACCTTAATCCCCAAACCAGGCAAAGACCCCATCAAAAAGGAGAATTTCAGACCGATATCCCTGATGAATATGGATTCCAAAATCCTCAACAAAATCCTAGCTAATAGAATCCAACAATACATTAAAAGGATCATCCACCATGACCAAGTGGGATTTATCCCCAGGATGCAAGGGTGGTTCAACATTCGCAAATCAATCAATGTGATAGAACACATTAATAAGAGGAGGGAGAAGAACCATATGGTCCTCTCAATTGATGCAGAAAAAGCATTTGACAAAATACAACATCCTTTCCTGATTAAAACTCTCCAGAGTATAGGGATAGAGGGAACATTCCTCAAGTTCATAAAATCCATCTATGAAAAACCCACAGCGAATATCATCCTCAATGGGGAAAAGCTGAGAGCCTTTCCCTTAAGATCAGGAATACGTCAAGGGTGCCCACTCTCACCACTGTTGTTCAACTTAGTACTAGAAGTCCTAGCAACAGCAATCAGACAACAAAAAGAAATAAAAGGTATTCAAAGTGGCAAAGAAGAAGTCAAACTCTCTCTTTTCGTAGATGACATGATACTTTATGTGGAAAACCCAAAAGACTCCACCCCCAAATTACTAGAACTCATCCAGCAATTCAGTAATGTGGCAGGATACAAAATCAATGCACAGAAATCAGTTGCTTTCTTATACACTAACAACGCAACTGTAGAAAGAGAAATTAGAGAAACAATTCCATTTACAATAGCACCAAAAACCATAAGATATCTCGGAATAAACCTAACCAAAGAGGTAAAGGATCTATACTCAAGGAACTACAAAACACTCATGAAAGAAATTGAAGAAGACACAAAAAGATGGAAAAATATTCCATGCTCATGGATCAGAAGAATAAACATTGTTAAAATGTCTATGCTACCCAGAGCAATCTATACCTTCAATGCCATCCCGATCAAAATTCCAATGACATTTTTCAAAGTGCTGGAACAAACAATCCTAAAATTTGTATGGAATCAGAAAAGACCCCAAATCGCCAAAGAGATGTTGAAAAAGAAAAACAAAGCTGGGGGCATCACGTTGCCCGATTTCAAGCTATATTACAAACCAGTGATCACCAAGACAGCATGGTACTGGCACAAAAACAGACATATAGACCAATGGAACAGAATAGAGAACCCAGATATGGACCCTCAACTCTATGGTCAAATAATCTTCGACAAAGCAGGAAAAAACATGCAATGGAAAAATGACAGTCTCTTTAATAAATGGTGCTGGGAAAATTGGACAGCCACATGCAGAAGAATGAAACTCGACCATTCTCTAACACCATACACAAAGATAAACTCAAAGTGGATGAAAGACCTCAATGTGAGACAGGAATCCATCGAAATCCTAGAGGAGAACATAGGCAGTAACCTCTTTGACATCGGCCACAGTAACTTCTTTCAAGATACATCTCCAAAAGCTAGTGAAACAAAAGCAAAAATGAACTTTTGGGACTTCATCAAGATAAAAAGCTTCTGCACAGCAAAGGAAACAGTCAACAAAACAAAGAGGCAACCCACAGAATGGGAGAAGATATTTGCAAATGACACTACAGATAAAGGGTTGGTATCCAAGATCTATAAAGAACTTCTCAAACAAAAACAAATAAGTCAAAAAGTGGGCAGAAGATATGAAAAGACACTTCTCTGAAGAAGACATACAAATGGCTAACAGACACATGAAAAAATGTTCATCATCATTAGCCATCAGGGAAATTCAGATCAAAACCACACCGAGATACCACCTTACGCCAGTTAGAAGGGCAAAAATGGACAGGGAAAGAAACAACAAATGTTGGAGAGGTTGTGGAGAAAGGGGAACCCTCTTACACTGTTGGTGGGAATGCAAGTTGGTACAGCCACTTTGGAAAACAGTGTGGAGTTTCCTCAAAAATTTAAAAATAGAGCTACCCTATGACCCAGCAATTGCACTACTGGGTATTTACCCCAAAGACACAGATGTAGTGAAAAGAAGGGCCATATACACCCCAATGTTCATAGCAGCAATGTCCGCAATAGCCAAACTGTGGAAAGAGCCGAGATGCCCTTCAACAGATGAATGGATAAAGATGTGGTCCATATATACAGTGGAATATTACTCAGCCATCAGAAAAGATGAATACCCAACTTTTACATCAACGTGGACGGGACTGGAGGAGATTATGCTAAGTGAAATAAGTCAAGCAGAGAAAGCCAATTATCATATGGTTTCACTTATTTGTGGAACATAAGGAATAACATGGAGGACATTAGGAGAAGGAAGGGAAAAATGGGGGTGGGGGCGGAATTGGAGGGAGAGATGAACCATGAGAGACTATGGACCTGAGAAACAAACAGGGTTTTAGAGGGGAGGCGGGAGGGGGGATTGGTTAGCCCGGTGATGGGTATTAAGGAGGGCACGTACTGCATGGAGCACTGGGTGTTATACGAAAACAATGGACGTGGATCACTACATCAAAAACTAATGATGTATTGTATGGTGACTAACATAACATAATAAAATTAAAAAAAAAAAAAAAGAAGATGGCCAGGTAGTTGGTGGGGGGGGTGGGGAGAGAGAGGCTTCTATAAAATGCTTTTTCAGAGACCCTTGGCTTTGGGAAGAAAACATCCAAATATGAGACCAGCATTGTTTTTGAAAGAAAGAAAGAAAACTTGCATGGTATGTACCATATGTCAGCCTGGTAAATAAATGGCATTAAATTATTTATCATCACAAAAACATTATGGAGAAGATACTATATTTGCCCTTTTTACAGATGAGGAAACTGAGACACATAAAGATCACAGCTAGTCAATGTCAGAGACAGGATTCCACCCGAGGCCAACTAACACCAGAATCTGTGCTGTTAACCATGACCCTCATGTGCACATGAGTACGCTGTAGATTTTTCATCAAAGAGTGCATATGAGTCAACCCATATATAGGCAGTTGAACTTGTCGTACAAAATTATGTGCCCTCCCCTTCCCCCAAAACTAGTCCATTGTTATGGGAATGTTTAACGTTTGGGAGCAAATGTGGGTGTCAAGATGCCTTCTAGAGATGGTGCTGAAATTCCATATCCATAGGGGACTATCACAAAAGACACTGTGCATAATGCGTCCAGTTTTGTGGGGAAGATGCAAGTGGGATCAATTAGATGTGACGCTTTCCCTGATAAAGCCAATGGTCTAGTGGAGAAATTTGACCCATGCACAAGACTAAGACCCTTCATAACTACTTGTTCACCTGCACAGCATCACCAGGAGCCTGGGAATTCCAGACCGAACTACTGGTCCTGGAATGGCCAGGAGATCTTCAAGCAAGAAGAGAAACTTCTAGGATGGTCAGAATTGGTAATGACGCAGAAAGGAGAGGAGGGTATTTGAGTAGGGACCATGTGTAGTGGAGAGGCACACGTGTGGGGGTGCAGGTGGGGGCCCAAGGGCAGACCCAAAAGAAGCCCACCACCATAAAGTGCCCTGGGGTCAGCAGCCTCTGACACAGCCTCTCAAAGTGTCCTCCCCAATGCCTGCAAAGACACAGGAAAAGAGGAAAACTTAAAGCAACACTAAAAACTAGAACTGATGGCTGATCTATTTCCAACATCTGGGAAGAATTTCTATTAACCATAAAGCAGATGGAGTTGAACTGAAAAATACCCACCGTTTGCCCTACTGACAATAACAGTAATCCCATTCTCCTGACAGGTGGTTTCGTTCCCCAGTTCCACCCGACTCTCTGGCCCCTGGCTCAGAAACACCAGAGTGCCGGAGATCTGACTCCTTACGGCACAAGTCTGTTTTCATATATCCATTATCTGTCTTTCTATATCAGGAAAAGACCATAGCATCCAGAAAACATGTCAATGGGAAGAAGAGTCTTGAGAGTAAGAACCTGGGACATATGAGCCCTTACATAAAGAGAGAGACAGAGAGCATGTGCTCTGGGCAGCAGGAAGAGAGAATTCCATTTGAGTCCAGATGAGCAGCACTGGGGGAAAGCCTGCAAACAGCATGAATTTTGACACCCAAAATCCACTTTGACCAGTGCAGCCAAAGGCAATGCATAAACCTTATCAGCATAGATGAACTCTTATTAGAGTGAAGAAAAAAATGTTTTTAAATGCCAGCATGAGGTCTAGGAGGGAAAAAGCTGAGAATAAGGAAAATGGAATTGAGAATTTAAAGAAAAAGAAAGAAATCTTACCTCTAAAAATTATTTACTATTAGAACTGAATAAAACCTTTGGAAAACTAACTTAGCATTCACAGTAGGGAAAGAATGGGCTGTGAGAAAAAGATGACAGCATTCTCTAGATGAGATAAGGATTTCAGGTAAACTAAAAATGCAATCTCAGAATTCAAATTTACTCATAGGCAATGAAGAGCACAAATGCCACCTGGAAAGTAACTGAAATAGTTATTTGTTAAACAAATCTGAAGAACTTTCCTAAAATTTAAATGAAGAGGACCAAGGAAAAAAATTAGTGAAAGTAAGATTGAGAATACAGAGCAAAGAAAAGAACTATCTAAACTAAGCAGCATGTATGGTTGCGACTGTGTTGGACCCAGTTTACACTACTCCCTGATTTATCTGACACCACCTGCCGCTCGGACCCTTGGCCACTTGCTCAATGGAGAGCCTTGACCTCTGGTGCCTTATCTCTTAATACCGCCACTGCCTAGGGGTCCCTCATGGTGAGGACCTTCCCTTCATCATAGGGAAGGTCTTCATCACACCCACTGTGACTGAAGCCCCAGCAGCCAGGACTGACCCCACCAGATTGCAGAGGCTCTGGATCTTCCTTTCTACATGGTTGAAGAATCTTGCTTCAGGTCATGGGACATGGCTTCCCCAATGAATGATGCTAGAAGAGGCAAATATCAGAATCTGGAAATGAGGGGAAGTTAACACCCCATGGAGGAACTTGGAGCATGAAGGACAAGAAACTGTAAGGAAGGACAGTATATTCCTCTCTCTGTCCCCCAGTGATGGCCCCATGGTGCAATGCTTCCATAGCTCCCATCTGGAGGACATATCATGCCCACAGAACTAACTATGTTATTTTATGAAGCTACAGTCACCTCAGTAACCCACCAAATTCTGTTTCCTTTCCCTGCTTGCCTCACACTCAACCTTGCCCTCCTGGGATTATACCTTCCTTAGCCTTAGTACATGAACTTTGTCTCAGGCTCTGCTTTCTAGAAAACCCAGACTAGAACAAAGACCGTGCACATAAAAGTCCCCACAACAAAGATTAGTAAAAAGAGACCTTATTATACAGACATTTGCAATTTTTATGCAAAAATTAAAGAAAAGTTCTTAAAAGATTTCAATCCAGGAAAAACAAAACATATTTTTTAAGGCTGTATAAATTGAACAAAAACCAGTGGACTTCATGTTTTTCTATAAAAATAAATGCTGAAAAACAATGCAGCTACATATACATAATTCTGGAGGAGAAGCCTGTGTCCCAAGAATTTCTGAGGTGGGGGAGGGGCAGAGGGAGAGAGAGAGAGAATCACAAGCAGATTCCATGCTCAGTGCAGAACCTGATGTGGGGCTTAATCTCAGGACCCTGAAATCATGACCTGAGCTGAAACCAAGAGTCAGATGCTTAACCGACTGAGCCACCCAGGCTCCCCATGTCCCGAGAATTTTTGGACAGCTGCTTTGTTCTTCATGTGTGAAATATTTCAGATATGCAAAAAATAATAATAAATGTATATCTTTCTATGTTTATTGAATATTAACTTGAAGATCATTATAGCTAACCAATAAATAAATAAATAATTAGTAACTGAAAATGGAACCTCAGTTGTAAAAGGATGGTCGTCTTTTTGCTTATTATCATAAAGACCAACTAAAATGACATCAAAAAGCAGTGTAATGAAAAGGTAGTATTTCTGTACCAAAGAATAAGAGAATGTAGAGAAGAGAGGGAGGGGGGTGTCCTACACCCAGTTCCAACATGTATATTTATGAATCTATGAAATCTTAATGGCACAATAGGCTTAGCATAGAAAGTAAATATTAAATAAGGAAAGGAAATGTTTAAGTTTCTCAAAATAGGAGATGAGAACTTTTTTAAAAATGTGAGGGAGAAATACTATTTTAGGGGCACCTGGTGGCTCAGTCGTTAAGCGTATCGTCTGCCTTCGCTCAGGTCGTGATCCCAGGGTCCTGGGATCAAGCCCCGAATCAGGCTCTCCGCTTGGCAGGAAGCCTGCTTCTCCCTCTCCCACTCCCCCTGCTTGTGTTCCCTCTCTCCCTGTGTCTCTCTCTGTCAAATAAATAAATAAATAATCTTTAAAAGAGAAAGAAATACTACTTTAGAAGGAAAATAAAAACCCAGAATCAGATGTCCCAAGATGAAACCCCAGCTCTCCCCTGCTTGCATATCTTTGGGCAAATCACATAGCAGTCTGAACATCCATGTTTTCATTTATAAAATCAGGGTCATAACGAAACCTACCTAACAGATTTATTGCAAGGATAAATTAAATAATGCATCCTACAGTTTTAACAAAAGACTATAAAAATGTAAGGAATTCTTATTAATAGACGTATTTATATTTGTGCTTACAAGTTCTCTAGCAGGAGATCATAGTAGAAGTATCTGTCCTTTCTAGACTGTCCCCAGTCTTCTACAATTTTGTCCTGTGACTATCTGTTAATAAGGAATCTGAAGGTGAAAGAATATGTCACACAGGAAAGTCAAAAATACCCCACATTGATTTCCAAATATCTAAGTTCTGGATCCAACTAAAGATAACACATCTGGATCCCTGAGATGCAGAAAACACACCTCCTTTGCCTGGTGGACAGGTTCTCTGGAAGTCCAGCTGCATCCTATTTCGACAACCTTATTTTCCCTCTTTTCCGTACGAACATTGGCCAGTCCTCTCGCCAATCTCCCTACACAGACTGACGCTGTTGGCACCTGCAACCGCCTCCGCCGGCACTGTCACGGCCGTCACTGCCACGGCTGCTGCCAGAGTCGGGAGTCTCTGTGCTCCGTACACCCCCCGCACCCCTGTACCCCGAGGCTGCACAGCTGCCACCGCTGTCTCTGGGACCGCAGAAAATGCAGGTGACGGACTTCTCTCATCTCCCGCCAGCGCCTCCTACTGGCAGAATGTGGCGGCAGAGCAGCAGGGATCAGTTCAGAGATGTGCAGTTCTCAGACTCCCAGCCCCTGAGATGTGGGAAAGCGCAGTCCACGCCAGACCTGAAGCCCAAGTATGGCGGTCAGACACCAAAGGACCCAGTGTTAGGTTCGACGCTTGACTACAGTCAAAATAGTATTCTCATAGAATGAACTTCTGAGATATAGGGTCAGCCTGAACCACTGTTCAATAGTTAGATTATTCTTACCTTTGGAAGTTTTAGTAGTAAATCTGAAGAGTTTAATATCATAGTGTGGGAACAACAATAGTTTGCTCTATAGAACTTCAGGTTCAATCCAGATTGGTGGAGGAAGAAGCAAGACATTTGGGGGTATCTCATGTTTCTCTTATGCTTTATTTTTTTCCTACATACTTTTTTTTTTAAATACTTTTTATATTTGGATGAAGGATGGTCTATCTTGGAAGTCATAGTATATGATTTTGGAGGGTTTTTTTTTCTCCTTATGATGTTTTGTGTTTACGAAAATGACTATCTGCTTTGAATTTTTCACCAAATATGAAAAAGTCCAGACCGTATTTTGTCTTAAAAAATTCTCCGCCTAAATGGGATTCAGTGACAAAAATTAAACATAGTTTTCCAAGATCTTTTAATGTTTTGAATGTCAAAATATCAATTATATAAAGATCAAAGTATCATATGATATAATCTCTATTATTCTGTCTTGTATGATTATCTAAATGTTTATGAGCATTTGCCATCTCAAAAAATACATAAGCATCCTTCCTAAAGTTAGGCTACTCACATCCTGTCTCTTAAACTTGTATAAGATCGGTCTATTTAGGAGTTTGAAAGTACTTGACAAGTGTTATATAAAACTAACAGCTTTCAGGGCGCCTGGGTGGCTCAGACGGTTAAGCGTCTGCCTTCGGCTCAGGTCATGGTCCCAGAGTCCTGGGATCGAGTCCCGCATCGGGCTCCCTGCTCCTTGGGAGCCTGCTTCTCCCTCTGCTTCTCTCTCTCTCTCTGTCTCTCATGAATAAATAAATAAAATCTTAAAAAAAAAAAAACTAACAGCTTTCATAAATATTAATTATTACAGGATTTTACTATTAGAATAGAATTTCAACATATAAAGGACACAGAGATCTTGCACTCCAAGTTACATCTAGAATGCTTACCTTTATATGAAAGCAAATATTCACTTATTAATAATAAATTCAAATCATATGCCATGTGAATATGATTAACATTACGCTGTTAACCAATGTGATCCCAGGATCTTTGATTTCACAAGTCCAGAGGTGGCATGACACTGAAGTCAGCACAGGGCTATTTGACTTTCCAAAGGCCCCAGTCAAAGTCAAACAAGAGAGTTTAGCAGAATATCAAGGCTGAAGCTACTCTTCAGGGACCATAAGCTGTGTGTTTTGTTATGTTTTGTTCTTCTTCACCAAAACACAAAACAAAACAAAACAAAAAGCAGAAAAACTTCATTTGAGCGCTGAACTCAATTTGCTGCACTGAACAAAAGCAGCTTACTGATGAGGCCAGTTTCCTCCCCTAAAGAAAAGCCAGGATCCATAGGAAGAACCTGGCCTTGCTCCAATCCAGCAGGCAACTCCTGGCCATCCTCAGATCTTTTCGTGCACCTTTGGTAGCCCCAGCATCTAGGAAGCTTGAGCTTCCAGTGCACTTGTTCATGTTTTTAAGCAGGGAGAACATTCTTGGTGGAATATGGAAGAGGCAAGTATGAAAGACTACACCAGGTGTCTCCAGGAAGCTCCTTGTGAAATTGCCTGTCTGGCTGCAAACAGCTGCTCAATTGCCCTCTCCTCCCCCAGATCCCCAATATCCCCTCAAAAGCCTCTCCTTTCAATAAGAAGAAATAATTTGGAGAAAGCATTCCTGGAAGGTATCCCTAGAAGAAGGCAAAAGAGGACATTTCAGATCTGCAGGGGAGAAGCAGTCAAATTTAAAATCTTCTCTTTGTTACATTGGAGGCCTTACATTCCTTTAGTTTTAGCCTGAGAGGACCTACTGCCCTCCTGACCTGCCCCTGAAGATGGGCCAAGGGTCTTCCCTGAAGGAATGTGGAGCCCAGGGCTCACCCCACTGAATATCCCTCTCTTCCCTAGCAGGTTTCTTGAGGAGAAGAGCAAAAGTACCTTGAATTAGAAAGACAATGACATCACCAGAGGTCTGGCTGGAAGGGAGCAGTTGTGCTGAATTGGCTTAGTTGGTAAATTGGCCTATGAGCCAAATATGGTCAGCTGCCTGTTTTTACATATTCCATGAACTAAGAATGATTCTTACAGTTTTCATGAAAATAGAAATGGAAGGAAAACTTCCAAACCCATTTTATGAGGCCAGCATTGCCTTGATCCCCAAACCAGACAAACACCCCCCAAAAAGAATTACAGACCAATATCCCTGATGAGCATGGATGCAAAAATTCTCACCAAAATACTAGACAATAGGATCCAACAGTACATTAAAAGGATTATTTACCGTGACCAAGTGGGATTTATTACTGGGCTGCAAGTTTGGTTCAACATTAGCAAATCAATCAATGTGAGACATTACATTAATAAAAGAAAGAACAAGAACCATATGATCCTCTCAATAGATGCAGAAAAAGCATTTGACAAAGTACAACATTCTTTCTTGATTAAAACTCTTCACAGTGTAAGGATAGAGGGTACATACCTCAATATCATAAAGCCATCTATGAAAAACCCACAGCGAATATCATTTGCAATGGGGAAAAACTGAGAGCCTTCCCCCTAAGTTCAGGAACATGGCAGGGATGTCCATTATCACCACTGCTGTTCAACATAGTACTAAAAGTCTTAGCCTCAGCAATCAGACAACAAAAAGAAATAATAGGCATCCGAATCGGCAAAGAAGTCAAACTCTCACTCTTTGCAGATGATATGATACTTTATGTGGAAAACCCAAAAGACTCCACCCAAAAACTGCTGGAACTCATACAGAAATTCAGAAAAGTGGCAGGATATAAAATCAATGCACAGAAATCAGTTGCATTTCTATACACCAACAAGACAGAAGAAAGAGAAATTAAGGAGTTGATCCCACTTAGAATTGCACCAAAAACCCTAAGATACCTAGGAATAAATCTAACCAAAGAGACAAAGAATATGTACTCAGAAGACTATAGAATACTCATGAAAGAAATTGAGGAAGACACAAAGAAATGGACAAACATTCCATGCTCATGGATTGGAAAAACTAATATTGTGGAAATGTCTATGCTACCTAGAGCAATCTACACATTCAGTGCAATCCTTATCAAAATACCATCAACTTTTTTCACAGAAATGGAACAAATAATCTTAAAATTTGTATGGAATCAGAAAAGACCCTGATTAGCCAGAGGAATGTTGGAAAAGAAAACCAAAGCTGGTGGCATCACAATTCTGGACTTCAAGCTCTATTACAAAGTTGTCATCATCAAGACAGTATGGTACTAGCACAAAAGCAGACACATAGATCAATGGAACAGAATAGAGAGCCCAGAAATGGACCCTCAACTCTATGGTCAACTAATTTTCAACAAAGCAGGAAAAATGTCCGATGGAAAAAAGACAGTCTCTTCAACAAATGGTGTTGGGAAAATTGGACAGCCACATGCAGAAGAATGAAACTGGACCATTTCCTTACACCATACACAAAAATAGACTCAAAATGGATGAAAGACCTAAATGTGAGACAGGAATCCATCAAAATCCTTGAGGAGAACACAGGCAGCAACCCCTTCAACCTCAGCCATAGCAACTTCTTCCTAGACACATTGCCAAAGGCAAGGGAAGCAAGGACAAAAATGAACTATTGGGACTTCATCAAGATAAAAAGCTTTTGCACAGCAGAAGAAACAGTCAACAAAACCAAAGACAACCAACAGAATGGGAGAAGATATTTGCAAATGTCTTATCAGATAAAGGGCTAGTATCCAAAATCTATAAAGAACTTATCAAACTCAACACCCAAAGAACAACTAATCCAATCAAGAAATGGACAGAAGACATGAATGACATTTCTGCAAAGAAGACATCCAAATGGCCAACAGACACATGAAAAAGTGCTCAACATCACTCGGCATCAGGGAAATACAAATCAAAACCACAATGAGATACCTACCACCTCACACCAGTCAGAATGGCTAAAAGTAACAAGTCAGGAAATGACAGATGTTGGCGAGGACGCGGAGAAAGGGGAACCCTCCTACACTGTTGATGGGAATGCAAGCTGGTGCAGCCACTCTGGAAAACAGTTTGGAGGTTCCTCAAAAGGTTGAAAATAGAGCTACCCTATGACCCAGCAATTGCACTACTGGGTATTTATCCCAAAGATACAAATGTAGTGATCCGAAGGGGCACCTGCACCCCAGTGTTTATAGCAGCAATGTCCACAATAGCCAAACTATGGAAAGAGCCAAGATGTCCATCAACAGATGAATGGATAAAGAAGATGTGGTATATATACACAATGGAATATTATGCAGCCATCAAAAAAAAATGAAATCTTGCCATTTGCAACGACGTGGTTGGAACTAGAGGGTATTATGCTAAGTGAAATAAGTCAATCAGAGATGACAAGTATCATATGATCTCCCTAGTAGGAGAATTTGAGAAACAAGGCAGAGGATCATAGGGGAAGAGAGGAAAAAATGAAATAGGATGAAACCAGAGAGGGAAACAAACGATAAGAGACTCTTAATCTCAGGAAACAAACTGAGGGTTGCTGGAGTGGAGGAGGGGTAGGAGGAATGGGGTGGCTGGGTGATGGACATTGGGGAGCGTATGTGTTGTGGTGAGCACTGTGTATTGTGTAAGACTGATGAATCACAGACCTGTACCCCTGAAACAAATAATACATTATATGTTAATAATAAAAAAATTGTTAATGCTTAAAAAAAGACTATTTTATAATGTGAGAATTAAATGAATTCAAATGTCATTGTCTATAAAGAAAGCATACAGCCATGCCCATCCATTTACAAATTGTCTGCGGCTGCTTTCACTCCACAACAGGGTTGTTTGTTGCAACAGAGACTGTACAACCTGCAAAACAGAAAGTATTTACCATTTATCCCTTTGTAGAAAGTGCACTGACCTCTGGCCTCAGTGATGGTGGGTAGTGGTTTATAAGCAAGGTCTAATATTTTGAGCTTCAGGCCTCTTTTATTAGCTGTTGCCCAAACCACTCACTTCTCCAGTCATTGACATGTCAAGGGATGCTTCTCAAACCATGGGACTCTGGTTGCCTCAATTTATCCTGTGCCAGGGGATAACCATGTATATGGCCCAAGTGTTACTTCCTGAGCATGGGTGATGATGATGATAGTGACAATGATGATGATGATGATGATAATGAAGGAGAAGATGGAAAAGAAGGACAAGGAAAGAAAAATAACAATACAGCACTTAGAATTTGTGGACACTGTGTTAGGCTTATTTATCAACCCAGTCAATCCCCGCACCACCCCTATGAGGTAGAAACCATCGTTGTCACCATTTAACAGATGAGAAAAACAAAGGCTTGGAGAAGTCCAGCATAGTAAATTGCCCAATGTCACACAGGGGATGGTGGCACTCAATGAGCCCAGTTTTCCAAGTCCTGAGCCTATGATCTTACCATCATGTCAGATTGCTTCTCCTGCCCCCTTCTGAGTCCCAGGAAGCTGTGAGACTCTTTGCTGCCACCATGATTGATTTTGTTCAATCTGATTATTTATTTGCTCAGCACCATGGTACATGGGGAGATGGGATAGAGAGTGGTCAACAGCAAAAAAAGGTGATTCTCAGAAACACTATTAAAGGTAAGAAAATATACAAGAAAATATCAGTCATCCACAACAAAGACATATTCCCAGTGTCAAGGGACACAATTTCCAAACCAAAAAATCAAATACAGTAATTAATTTCCCACACATAGAACTCAGGAGCCTGGGCAGATCCAAGTCTTTGTAAGAATGAGTCTTCATGATGAATGAATGATGTTCTATGCCTACAAATAAATTTTTTAATAAATGTAAGTGTTGTGGCTTAGAAAAGAAATTCATTTAAAGGAATCATTGAGTGTATATTATCATTTTTGTCATTTTGCTTTCTTTTTCCAATTAATAGTTACTGAAATCAGAAAAACTGTCATCCTGGATATCCTCATGCTGAAAAGTGATTGGGGACCACAACTAGAACATGTGGCCTGACAGTGGAACAAAATGTGATCAATGCTTTCCCAACAAACTCAGGGTACATGGGCACCAAATTCAGAGCCCCTCCATTTCCATGAGTCTTTCAGTTAGAATTACCTAGCTCTGTCTATGTATATCCACAAGAAATGAATATTGAGAAAATTTATTTTGGGTTCCATCCAAAAACTTATTCTAGAAACAGATTATATTTTTGACCAACTATGAAGTAAGCACTTGCTAACATAAGCTTTCTGTTTTCTAAAAATAAATGGCGGCCTCAAGCTGCAGTGAGCTCCCTGTCACCAGGAGTGCATGAAGAAAAGAGGGATATAACCATTTATCAGGGTCACTGCAGATGGGATTTCTACCCTGGGTAAGAGATTCTGATAACCTCTAAGGTCCATTCTGATTCAAAATCTATTATTCTAAGACCCAGGAGCACTTTTCTGAGACTGCCCCAAAGAAAATTTAATAACTCCAGACACACAATGGCTCTTGTTCATCATTTACCTGTTGCTACTGCCTGCCTCCTGAGCTTTCCATTAAGTTCACAAAGAGTAGAAGATTTGGCTTCTGGGCTGCAATTTAATATGTGCGTAAAAGTGATATGAGGATTCTGCCATCAAGAGGGCTACAGTCCAAGGAACAGAGCTTGCTTTATTAGTTCCTCATCAATTAAACAGGGAAACTTTCACGTTCCAAAATGAACTCTGTCTCAGGGGTGACAGAGAGAGATCATTTTGTCTAAGGGAACAGAAATCTAGTCAGGACAATGGAGCCTCTGTCTCGCAGAGAAAAGGGTGAGGGTATCCTATCTGCCTTACACAGCTATTGCCAGTGAGGGAGAAAATCCCCTTGGTGAGTAACGGGGTGACAAATAAAGTTACTCTGGGGGCTTTCTCAAATTCTACATCCTTCCCTACCAAGATTTGGACACATCCTACTCTTGAGGAACATACTCATTTTTCTATGAGGCTCTTTTTGTTTATATATAAACATATATAATATTTGTTTATATATATTTTGTTATATGTGTGTGTGTGGGTGTGGGGGTGTGTGTGTAGTAGTGTCTTCTTTATGTAGACATGTTGGTACAGAAGGAGTTGAGAACTACAAGCTGTGATGGGTGCGTGTGCCCGGGGACAGGAGCGGTGGTGGGTATTTGGTTGTACTGTGGTATACAATGAAAGGCAGGAACTATAGAGTGATCATGTCAGAAAATGAGGCAGATGCCTGCTCATGAAGGGCCTCGTGGGCCAGGTTAGATGTTCCTACAAATATTATAGGACTGAAAAAGGATTGGAAGAAGGGAAATGATATACAAGTAGATCTGTGAACCATCTACTGGGGAAATACACTTGGATGACCCACAGGCTTCGGAAGCCAAGGGGAAAAAACTTTGACCACAGATATTAATTTGGGTATCATCAAGCTGTAAGTGGTTGAGGAGAGAAGGTCTGAGGCACTCAAGAGAAAATATATAGGGGTATAGAGAAAATCAGCAACCTGTGAATGAGATCCAGAAGCAACAAATTGGTACAAGAGCAACCAGGAAAGTCAGGAGATCAGGGAGACCCAGAAGCCAAGCCAGACACAATCAGAGCACTACACAGCACACCACCCTTCCTTCTCCCATCCAAGCACCACTTCCTCTTTGGGGGAATGGAGAGGGAAGGTGCTGGGATCCAGACAAACCTGCATCCAGGGTGACCACTTTCTTGGCTATCACTTCATTCTTGGAACGAGAAGAGAAGAGTGGTGATGGGGGACACAGTCTGGAAAAGTGGACATGGCACTGGTCTCAGTACCAAAAGTTTGAGTCTGATCTCTGACCCTTTCCATGTGCCCTTGGGAAAGTCACTTTACTCCTCTTAGGTTTCATTGTCTCAATTGGAAATTCAGGATGTTAACTGATCTAGTCTCTGCTCTCAACTCAGATGAGCCTCATTTCTATAAGGAGATGAATTTATCAATTGTGTCCCAGCCCAGCTGGACCAACAATCATCATCCTCCTCAGTTGCCAGAAATACAGAAATAAAAGTAGTTCTTGAAAAATTCTGTCCCCTCAATTCATTCTTCACCCAAAAGTGATCTTTAAAAACAAATCTCATTAAGTTATTTTTCTGTTTAAAATCCCTGGATAACTTCCCTTGGCTTTTAGGCTAAGCATTAATCTTTGCTATGGCCCAGAGGCTCCTCAGTCACTCCTACCTCCCACGATGACCTCACCTCTTCCTTACTCTTTATTCCTTTATTCTCTGCTCTCACAATTCTACTCTTCTTCCAATTTCTACTCAACTTTAACATCAATTCCACAGGGAGGCTTTTTCTGTATTTCATTTTATAATGCAGTCCCCATATTTACCTCTGTTTCTAGTGCCTAGAGCTGTGAAGGGCACTAAATAAATATATATTGAATGAAGGCATGCCATGAGCACATGAAGGAATTCACCCTTAACAGGGTCATTGGTGTTTTCAATGGACTGTGGTTTGCAATGAGAATTGCATCTACTAAACACAGTTTGCCCTGATTAGTCAGGCCTACTGAGACCTCATAGTTGGAGTTACCATTTATCATTCAAACAGATCCTTTGAGAGTAAAAGTGGGTGCTAAAAACTTTTAAATATATACATTTTTGAATATGCATTTTTTAAATAACCTGCTGGTTTTATTATATTGGGGGACTTCTAAAACAGTTGTATTTCAAGATAAAATTATTTATACAAATAATTTCAAAAATAAAAATATTTCTGTTTCAAAAGTCAATACAAATTCCAAAACTAAAAATATTTTTTAAAAACTGAAATCCAGGGGCACCTGGGTGGCTCAGTCGTTAAGCATCTGCGTTCGGTTCAGGTCATGATCCCAGGGTCTTGGGATCAAGCCCCACGTTGGGCTCCCTACTCTGCGGGAAGCCTCCTTCTCCCTCTACCAGTCCTCTTGCTTGTGTTCCCTCTCTCATTATGTCTTTCTCTGTCAAATAAATAAATAAAATCTTTAAAAAAAAAATAAAAACTGAAATCCATACAGTAAGGGGAAAAAATCACTTATTTAAATTAATGATCTCAAATTTGAAAAATAACATCAGCAGATTAATTTTCTTTGGTACATATTCATGTATTTAAATTAGTTTGTAAAATGCATTTGTCACAAATCCCACATCACAGGTATTTCTCTGATTTTTTTTTTCCAAAATGATCTTATTTTTAATTCTTTTACAAAATTGCCTATGATCATCTTCAAAGTTGCATTTTATGATTAATAATATGAAAGTGTTGACACACTCAACTGACTTTTTCTGTAAACCACAATATTTTTGAAGAAATATTCTAAGAACAAAGTGCTAAATGGAAGATAGTCTCAATTCTCATTTTTCTCATACTGAAATGTAAATATTTCAGCTCAAATATCTTCACAGACAACTTTTCTTTACCTCCATTCAGAGCTTTCTTTGACAAATACTTTAATAATACAAAACATCAAATAAATTGACTGATCCTTTTGGATATTTAACTATATTTAGATGCTGCATTATTATAGGTCTTGTCGATGGCATTCTATTTTGATAGTGAATATATATTTTTCCATTAAAAATAGAAGCTCCTGGGAGGGTAGGTACTATAGTGAGTGTTGTGAATTGTGTAAGACTGATGAATCACAGAGCTGTACCCCTGAAACAGATAATACATTATATGTTAATAAAAAAAAGTTATAGTATGTTAAAAAAAATAGAAGTTCCCATAAACAGACCTATTTCAAAATAAAATCAGAGAATATCAGTATTAGCTTTTGTTGACATATACATTCACATTGTTTAATTTGTTTAATTTGTTCAGTTCCTTCTTGATTTTTGTGGGGATAAATTGCAATGTTTTCTTGAAGGCAAAGTTTGCAAACAGGATAACATTAAAATTTATCCCCCACAAAACCCATCAGGTTGTATACATTGAACATGTGCAGTTTATTGTATACCAATTATACCACAATAAAGCTGTTCAAAGAATTTTCAATAGGGACGCCTGGGTGGCTCAGTCAGTTAAGTGGCCAACTCTTGGTTTCAGCTCAGGTCATGATCTCAGGGTTATGAGATCAAGCCCTGGGTCGGGCTCCATGCTCAGTGGAAAGACGTGCTGGCTCTCTCTATCTCTCTCTCTCTCTCAAATAAATAAATACAATAAAAAAAAGAATTTTTAATAAGAAAATTTAAATGAGTGGAATTAATTTAAGAGATACCCATGATATAAATAAATACCATATTCTTCAGACTAATTTGAAAACACACTCTGTAAAGCAACATACATATAGTCTTCTTATATTAACTACTGAAGTCACTTTTGAAGTAGACGTAGGCCTTTCTTTATCAGATTTGAGGTTTCTGGTTTTTGAGGGGGTCACTGGATTCCCCTGTAGCCCCCACAGTGGGCTCCAAAGGCCAAGAACATTTTGTGCACATTCTATGTTCATTCTCAACTTTCTTAAACAGAAATTCAGCATTTCATTTAATATTAAATATGCACTTAGTTTTTCAGTTCATTTTTGCAAATGGGTTGAGGGAAAAATACAAATCATCCCCAAATAAATTAAATAAATAGTTCGATTGTCCCATAAAGATAAATAACAAAATTACTGTGTTACAGTATTTACACTACTCGCTCTTCCATGATGCGTGCTACATACGTGTTTCACATACACCTAACTTTAAATCTCTCTCTTTCTCTTGCAAGCCAACTCGTGACCTGGAGGCTTCCTCATGCAGGCCACAGCACAGATGTCAGTTAAAGCGGCCGACGCACCAAACCGTCCCACCGGTGCAGGAATGGCAAAAGCTTCTCCCACAACCACTTGAGACCTGAGGAGTTCACTGTCCTTGACAGCTCCTGGGTGAGTGCACTTCGTTTTCTCCATCTTTGACAGAAAGTCAATCTGTATTTTAACTGGAAGGGACAGGAAAAGAGAGGAGTTGTTGCTGGTTATCTTCCAGATAAGACACTGTACGTGCATCTCCCATGCTGCTCCACGAGGCCATAGAAAAAGCTGGAACCGCCAAGAGAAAGTCTACCAAAGCCATCCAGGTTTATTTTCATGGAACTCTTGATAATATTTCATTTAAAAAATGAAGACCCCAACAAATGTCAAAGCAAACTGGATGCTGTGCCAATAGGCACAGACTCACTCAATCTCAGGCCAACTAGATATATGTACCTCTTTGTTCTTAGCTAGCACCAGACTTTCATCCATGTTCTATTATTTTATATGGGTCAAATACAATGAGAAAAAATTGGGAAATGTCTGCAACTGTCGGTTTGTATTCTCCATCAACAACTTTAATGTTTTCTATGTCAGGAAGTTGATTTTAGTATAAAGGAAGGAGCTGGGGAAGGAAGGCCAGGAGAGAGAGAAAACATCAACACCCAGACAATGGGAAAAAAAATTCTAGAACTCGTCATTATTCTGTGGGCCTTTAGAACAAAACAAAAGTGAAAAGTAGCCAATTTTCCAGGCACTGCTTAAATTCTCTGTGGGAGCCCATCTTTCCCCTCTGACTGGCGGACTTTGGTGAGACAGGAGACAAGAAAATGTGTGAGACCCATGTGGAGGAGGTGAGTCTGTGTTCGCGTAGTGTTAAGGCAGGAAAATGTGTCATCCCCAAAGTATTATTGCCCTAAAGCCATGCCTTCCCTTCACAATAGCTGATGTTTTCCAGTTCTACCATGAAAGCATTTAAAAAACAAAACAGAAAAACCTTCCTTCCAAATGTTAAACTTTCCAGTAAACTGATGCTTGGAGCTCAGCATGCTGCAGAATAGAGACTAGGTTCCCAGAAGGCTTTGCTCCAACTCCCAAGCTTCCAACAGAGGCGGCAGGATCAGAACTGGTGTGAGGGGTGACTGGAAAGGGTGAGGAATAACACCAGCCTTGGGTTTAATCCAAAGTGATTTTTGGCTGCTAAAATTTTAGAAAAACATCATTGTCCCAAAATCTGTACAAACATCTTCTTCCCTCTAGCATTTCCCCCCTGATACAATGCTTTAGCAGAGTCTTGTTAGCAAAAATAACATGTGTCATGTAATCTACCCCAGCCCCTAGGGCATCCCCAAGGTTAGTTGTCTGTCTCTGCTGAAGGAGCCAACTCCCTTTTTCCCCTCGCAGGGAGATGCTTCAGTTCAAGTCAAGAACTTTGGATGTTAAAAAAAAAAAAAGAACTTTGGATGTTGTCATTAGCAGGATGAAACTGGCTTTCAAACTACCTAGAGTCAGAACTCATCAGTGCAAACTTGGTTGATCCCGAACTCACAACAGTTTCTTTGTCCTGGATGACGTTAACTTTGGCTATTGCTACTAAACAGGGCACATAGGGGAAATTAAGGGCTGAGCAGCTGAACAATGGATGTGAATGCTTTCTGGGCAGTAAAACATTTTTAAGATTCTCCAGGCAGGGCGGGCTCATCATTGCTACCCTGTCCTCTAACAACTGTGCTCAATACACGGGCATCTGAAAAGTGAAGTATGGAATTTGGCTTCAAATATGTTCCTATTACGATATTCAATTAATCCACCGGAATCCAGCCCCTCTAGCCTCAAGTAAGCATGGCTTTCTCAACTGTTCTTTTCTTACCCAAGAGGAGCGATACTGTCAGACACTGGAATCTTCTGTCGGTGGAGCCACTAAAGTGCTGAGTGACCATGGACCACGGCAGCTGCCTCGCTGCCTGTTGCCCCACGCATGAGGGGAGGGTTCCAGGCTCCGAAGGGCTGTGATTTCATGTAGGTGGATGGGAGGATACCCGTGGGACAACCTCTGACAGACCGTCAGTTCCGTGAGGGCAGAGACCCAACGGCCTCGTTCCCATATCTGCCATGTTACCAAGCACAGTCAATGCCCAGCACACAGTGGGGATGCAGCAAGCGTTTCTTCAACTGAGGTCCCTGCTGGTGCCCCAGCAATGACTGTGTACTCTCTGAAAAGATTTGCGCCTCCTGAGTTGAGTAAGCCCTCACTCCCAAGAATGGCAAATTAGATTAAATAGCACAAGCATTTTCAAACACAAATAATTTGGACAGGATGCATGCAAAATGCAGAACATATTTCAAACCAATTCCTCTCATCACCTTCTAGACCGGGACGGGCAGACTGATAAGGAAGCACTGTGGAAACAGGGAGAAGAAAAGAAGGGAGGGGTGAAGGGAAGGTAGACCAGGAAAGGTGGAGAACAGATTCAAAAAGAAGTAAACAACAGACATCAAGGTTTTTGTAATTCTCCAAATTTTTCTTTGAAACAAGACTGATTAGTTCCTCAACTATTTGAAATGTTAACATTGTTTTTGTGTTGGCTTTTCATGTGTGAATAGCCTGCAAGGAAGTTGAAGGCTGAGAGAGATGGAGTTTTTCTTGTCTTTGTGCCCTCAGCGCTGGCCCAGGGCCTAGACTCCAGGGCTAGAGTGCTGTTTTTTTTTTTTTTTTATTAGAAACATCATTTTTAGTGAGCTTTCACATACATTATCTGAGCCGATGATAAACACCACGGTCGCTCCTACTACCCTTGAACTCTTGCAGAATTGAATGGGGCTACCCAGCAAGTATTGTGGTGCTGCGGGCTTTACTGCAACAAGAAAACACAGCTCCTCAAAGATGAGCACCCAAGGCAGCCTGGGTAATTCTTATCAGCCATGCTGGGCTGCTTCCATTGCCAACACTTCCCGATCACAGATGGCGGCCACTTGGGAGTGAGGAAAGCTGAAATTCAAGACAAAGACTCAAGAGCTTGACTGTGGGCATGTGCAGCCAGACAGATTCCGAATTCTCTGTAATTAATATAGCAAGCTGCAATATGGCTTTGGGAACTAATCTGGCAAACTTCAATTAAATCAAGGAGGGCTTGCTAATCTGGAACCCCTGGGGAAAAGGGTTTCCAGACTCATGGAATCCAAGGAGGAAGCCAAGGTCAGAGATACCTGAGCACTGCAGCTGCTTTATCTGCCCACGGCCATGAGAGTTTGGACCTGCTGATGAGTTTGGTGAAAGAACCAGGGGAGGCCAATGTCTGCAAACATTACTTTAAGGCAGTGGTTCTCATCTGAATAACTGGAGGGGCCTTAGAAACTATTAATGCCTGGACTTCACTCCCAGAGTTTCTGATTTCACTAATCCGGGGTTCAGTCTTGGTATCCAGACTGCTTTCTTTTTCTTTTGGCTATTAAAAAAAAAATCTTATTTAAAAAAAATGTTATTTGATTCTGAATAGCTATTACATGTAGAAGGCACAGAATTAAAACTGTACACAAGGACAATATAGCATTGTCTCGATCCCAAGTCTGTCCTCAGCCACTCACTTCTCAAAGAGACAACTTCCAGAGATCATTTTCAAACAGACAAGACTTCATATATATTTACATATAAAATAAAAATGTAACATACACTGTTCTGCATTTTGCTTTGCTGTGTTATCAGTATGTCATGACTCTCCTTGCTTTTTAAAAGTTTCCCTATTAGTAACATCTGGCATTTGTGTGGTACGTCTTTTATAATTGATCTGCCAATATTGACACATATTACTAACTAAAGTCTGTAGTTTACATTGGGTTCGGTCTTGGTGATGCACATTCTATGGGTTTTAACAAATGTGTTAATGACATGTATCCACCATTGCAGTATCATACAGAACATTTCATTGCTCTAAATGTTCCATGTTCCACCGATTTGTCTCTCCCTTTGTTCTCACCCCTGGAAACTGCTCATCTTTTTACTGTTTCCATTATTTTGTCTTTTCCAGAATCTCATATAGTTGGAATCATGCAGTTTGTAGGATTTTCAGAATGGCTTCTTTCACTTAACAATGTGCATTTAAGATTCTCCATGTCTTTTCATGGCTTGATGGCTCATTTCTTGGTATAGTTGGATAATATCCCACTGTATGAATGTGCAACAATATATTTATCCATTCACCTACTGAAGGACATCTTGGTTGCCAAGTTTTGGCTGCTATGAATATAGCTGCTATAAACATTCATGTGTGGGTTTTTGTGTGGAAATAAGTTTTCAGTGCATTTGGGTAAATACCAAGGAGTATGATTGCTGGATAATATGGTAAGAGTATGTTTCATTTTGCTAGAAAATCCCACAGTCTTCCAAAGTAGCTGTACCATTTTGCATATTCACCAGCAATGAATGAGAGTTCTTGTTCTTTCACATCCTCACCTGCATTTGGTGTTGTCAGAGCTTTGGATTTGGGTCTTTCTCGTAAGTGTGTACTACATCCCATTGTTGCTTTAATTTGCAACTCCCTAATGACATATGATGTTCAGCATCTCTTCATGTGTTCATTTTCCATAAGTACACGTATATCTTCTTCGGTGAGGTGTGTGTTCAGATCTATTGCTCCTTTTTTAATCGAGTCATTGGTTTTCTTACTGTTTGTATAGTTCTTTGTATATTTTAGATACCTGCGCATTACCAGATAAGTGTTTTGCAAATATTTTCTGCCAGTCCGTGCCTTGTGCTTGCATTCAGATACTCTGAATAGTTCAACTATTGTTCAACTTACTCTTTTTCTTTCATGGATTGTGCTTTTGGTGCTGTGTCTAAAAGTCATCACAAAACCAAAGGTCACCTAGGCTTTCTCCTGTTATCTTCTAGGGGTTTTATAGTTTTGCATTTTGCTTTTAAGTCAATAACTCACTTTGAGTTGATTTTTGTAAAAGGTGTAAGGTCTGGGTCTAGATTCATTTCTTTGCATGTGTGTATTTAGCAGTTTTAGCACCATTTACTGAAAAGACTATCCTTCCTCAATTACATTACATTTGCTCCTTTGTCAAAGATCTGTTGACTACATAAACCTGGGTATTTGGAGTTTTTTTAACCTCCTACCCCCAGATGATTCCAGGCTGGGAACCACAGCTTAGATGAAAGTTTTATGGAATGAGTCACAGGAATGAAAGGCACAGCATAAGGAATATAGTCAATGATATAGTGTGGCACTGTATGGTGATAGATGGTGATTAAACTTATCGTAGTGAGCACAGCTTAATGTATAAACTTGTTAAATCCCTATGTTGTACACCTGAAACTAATGTAATATTGTCACCATACTCAAACTATTTTGTTAAAAAAGAAAGTCTGTGAATTGTTAATATAAGTTCCTCCAGGAAGGAAATGTAAACCCTGAATATAAAAGAGCATCAGTCTCACAAGAATCCACCTGCTTTCTCAATTCTGAAGGATCCTACCTGCAGAGAAGTGTCACCAGCAACTGCATGTCCTCTTAAATCCAAGGAAAATCTACCCCAAAATATGTTGCCTCTGCCCCTTCTATGTGAAGCACTTCATTTCCTTTAAGAGGAAGATTGCTGATTAAATCGGGAATGTATAGCAGGTGTGTGTGTGTGTGTGTGTGTGCGCACACCCGCACGCAAATAGCCTCCTCCCTCCAATCCATAAATCACCTGAGATGCTGCACAGAGATTAAATACAGCCAGGTTCTCTGCATGGGATGCAGGAGACTTAGCCTTGAAGCGACAAGAGCAGCAGATGAGGCCACAACAAGGATGGTAAAAGAAGAGACCTCACACTCTCCCAGTTTAGAGAAAGGGTCCATGATGGCTTCTGGCTAAGGGCCTCATCAGTTCCTATTCAAATCACCCCCTTGGTAGGAGTAAAGTATAGGAACAAGGATGTGATGGGTAGAATGGCCAGAGCTTCAATCCTGGGCAGCTAGGAAGACAAAAGCAGGAAGCACAGGGCTGGGAAAACAAGGCAGCATCAGTGCTGGTGGTGAAGTGTCTGTAGCCAGAGGCCTGCTACAGTGCCTGGGCCACTGAGGCAGCGAGGAGGTTACACGGGAGAGAGGGAGCCACTGCTGGGACCAGGAGGGGATCATGGACTAAAGTGGGAACCAGTACAAAGGGTCAGACCTTGGTGGTTAGCACGCAGTCAGCTCTCAGAAAGCATCTGTGGAAATAATGAATGGCAGTTGCAGATTCACTTGCTTCAAATCACCCTTTCTGTAATCATCATCATCCTTTATAGGATTCATATTTGTGCTAGAAGATTACCTGTAAGGTACATATTATTCCAGTGTATTACGGGATGAGTTGTATCCCCTCAAAAAGATACATTGAAGTCCTAACCTCCAGTACTTCAGAATGTGACCTTATTTGAACACAGGGTCTTTATAGAGATAATCAAGTTAAAATGAGTCATTAGCATGGGCCCTAATCCAACATGACTTGTGTCCTTATAAAAAGGAGAAACTTGGTTGCAGAGACTGATACACACAGAGGGATGACCAAGTGGAGATACACAGGCATGTGACTGGAGTAACATGGCTCCAAGACAAGCATCCCCAAGGATTGCCAGCAACCACCAGAAAAGAGGCAAGGAAGGATTCTCCCCAAGAGCCCCCAGAGGGAGCATGGCCCTGCCAACACCTTGATTTCAGACTTCTGGCCTCTGGAACTGTGAGAGAAGAAATTCTGTTGTCTTAAGCTACCCAGTTTTGGGGGCTTAGAAACTAGTACATCTGTTCAGGTGATATAGTCAAGGGGCAATGATATTATGTACATTGCCCAGGTTCACACATGTGGGAAGTGGTTCCTTTGCTAGTTGGACTGTGGTCTTATTTCTGCAAATCTTTGTGTCACTCCACTAGGCAGCCATGTTGTAAATCTCAAGAAAGAGATGTTTCACAGTCATGTATAACTGGACTCAGGAAGACCCATGTCATCATTTTAGTCAGGATTCTGTGGTCCAGCATGAAGAGACCTTCATCAGGGGTTGGTGCCTTAACAGGGTTTATTCCCACCTGGATGAGCCACTGTTTCTTGCCCATGTAAAAAGAGAGTTTCAGTAGAACCTCTGACCCAATTTCATTTTGGAGAGAGATACAGAATCAGGGCATTTACTGTGAATGTCATTCCATGGGAGGATTCTCTTTAAGACAAGGTGAATATAGGGTTAAGATCACAACTAAAAAACTTGGTAAATAATTTCTCCTCCAAAACACCAGCCTCCAAGACCACCCTCAGGGACACCAGCATGGAGTTAAGGACCTAAAGAAGTAGGGCTAAGTCCAGGAGCTTCCCTGAAGTGATCAGGAAGGGGCACATCTGATAAATGAGCTCACAGAAAAGTCCTCTGTTTTTCAAATACAGAAAAAAGGAGTGGGGTGAAATGGGGACAGAGCCAGGGTGGAGTGGGGCCAGACTGGGACCCTGCAGGAAGAAGGGCAACAAGGGAGGAACAAAGGCTGGAGGGTCCTCAGCACTTCCTGTCAATGGCTCTGTAGTAGCCTGCAGCTGACTGGTCACTTCCTCACCATCTGAGAGACCTTCCCTGTGGTAAGAGCTATAAACAGCTCCCCACAATCTGTCCCTGCTTGCCCCTGACTTCTCTGCAGAGGGGAAGAGCACATAGCAGGCATGCACATAGCAGACATTCAGTGAATGAAAGGTCCTGAGGAATTTGCAAACAATCTAGAATGCAAAATCCACAACAGCACCAAAATGGCACGTCCATCAGTGGAGTCTTCCCAGGCTATGTTCCTTTTCACTTACCTTCAGTCATGAGTAGACAACCACTGTATCCAAAGGAGAAACTAATGAAAAGTGAGTATGAATATAGAGTTTATTGATCAAGTAAACACAAGTTTATTGAAAAGCAACATGTTGACTACTACACATAAGTGTTACCATATTACATGGTAAATGAGCTTAAGTGGTCAGTCATATTCACAAATGACTACTATTAATAATAACCTTATTGAGAAAACCAAATTTTAGAGTGTGGTTTTCTTGCTATTCTGCATTGTTTATAACTGACATCAATGCTCTTTCCCCTGTATTTCCCAAGTCTCATTTAATCAAGTATCCCTAGAATCTTTAAGTTAAAATGGAAATTTGCAGGTGTTCTATTTGAGCCTACTTAACACAGAAAATCTTTTCACCATAAACCTCCATTAACACACCCATACATACGCACATGCACATGTCCTCATGCAGCTGCCTCCAGCTCATTTCCCCCAAGGTTGATGCCCTAGTTGCTTGAGAGCCCAGATGTCAGAAGCTCTGGGTCTCGGGACACAGGTAGCCTACCCAGAGGTCATGGTCTCACACAGAGAGAAGAAATGAAGGGGAGAGGAGATGGCTCTGGGAGAACCTTGTGCATATGGCAGTCTTGGATTTGGAAAGAAGATGAGGTGGGTTAGAACTGAGGGGCAGGTGAGGAGAGGAAAGGGGGCAGCCTAGTACCTGGTACCCTATTATCTCTTCTAACCCAGTTAGTTCTGCCCCCAGATGAACCAAAGCAGATTTACTTTCCCAGGCAGCCTTGGCAACAATGGCCAGGAAAGGTCTATCTCCACCTCTCTAAGAATATTACCTTGTTATTGCCAGATGTTGCTCTAACCAGAGGCAGAGCACTCCTGGACCTGTTACAGATAAAACGCTATTATAATCAAATACCTAGGAAACAGAACTTAGCAGTGTGAATGAGTTTCTGTCACAGTGTAAAACAAAACAAAACAAAACAAAAAACAGATATTGTTGATATTTTTATAAAGACAACCAGATGGCAAAGAATTCAAGCAGGAACAAAACAAAAAAAGAAGAAAATGTCAGGGAGGAAAAACTACAGACTTTGGACTTTCTGATTTAGGATTTGGCTGACAATTGATCTCATTTCCAAATGCAACTTGGATTTTTTGTTCTGTGAGTTTTAATATATTTCTAGCCCCTCCACCTTTGTGTCAAAAGACCCCAGCTAGATGTATTCCCTTTCTCTGCTAAGCCATGTGGCCCTGTGGATCCATCTTACAGTATTCCTTGCTGCATACTGGGAGTATTAACCACCTCACTAAAGCATGAACACCTTGAGGGCATGTAGCATCTGTGCCTAACTTCTCTCTTTAAGATAACTTGGGGTATGGCACGGTGGGCAGAAGGGATCTGCTGTCAGGGGTCCCCAAGACCACCCTCAGGTTCAGTGATTCTCTGGAAGGACTCATAGAACTCAGAAAAGCTATTATACTCACAGTTACAGTTTGTGTAACATAAGGATATAATCAGCAAAAGTAAAGGGCACATAAATCAGAGTCTTGAAGGGAGAGACCATGCATGAGCTTCTAGTTGTCCTCTCCCTGTAGAGTTATAGAGACAGTGCACAATTCTCCCAGCAAACAACATGTGACAACACCATGAAGTATTGCCAACCTGGGGAGCTCACCTGAGCCTTGGTGCCCAGGATTTTTTGGGGGATCAGTCTGAATCAACCACTTATAGCACAAGATCTCTTCACCATGAGTTCATGTGCTGACCAATCACAAGGGTTTCTAAGCAGGACCCACCTAATCTTATAACCTCTCTTGTAAATGTGATCCAGTTCAGGCTGGTGATGTGGTTTGAAACCTCAGGAACTTCTAGGGTGAGATCTGAAACTGGCCACCATACACAGAGGGCAAGGAGAGACCAAAGAAAGAGGCAGACCACTCCAGATTGGTAAGTGGCAGTTTAATTAGCAAGGGAACTCACACACAAGGTTTGTCTTGGGCACCACAAGGAAATAGATCTCTGCACCTGCCCACCAACATCTAAAGAGTGCACCCATCTTATACAGTGGCTTTAACTGAGTTCAGTCACATGGTCCAGATGGTCTCAGCAACACCTTACCCTCTCAAGGCTAAGTTCTTGAAACAGTTCTGCTGATGATAGCAGTAAGTCGAATGTACCTTCCAAGGACAAGGGAAGGAGTCAGAGGACTCCGACTGCCCAGGTCCAGGTCTCAGGTCAACTAGTGGTCATGTCATCTCAATAACCTGCTTGAACAGGATGGAGTCCACATAAATGAGAACAGTTAACTTCCTGGTCTTGAGATTTTAAAATATTATATTTAAGGGGCACCTGGGTGGCTAAGTTGGTTAAGCATCTGACTCTTGATTTAAGTTCAGGTCACCATTTCAGGGTCGTGAGATCAAGCCCCCAAGTCGAGCCCTGTCTCAAGCTCCACGCTGGGTGTGGAGCCTGCTTAAGATTCTCTCTCTCTCACTCCCTCTACCCCTACACACCCGCCCCCGACTTGTGCAAGCACACACAGGCACACTCTCTTGCTCTCTCTCTCTAAAATAAATAGATAAAATAAAATACCACATTTAAAAAGTGAAAATTTCCAAAAGACTATCTCTCATCTTTGTTGAAATTTTTAGCTGTGAATTTTATGATTCTCACAGCAAGTGTTAAAAAAAGATGTTAGGGCTTATGTTTCATGATGCCAGACACGCTTGCTTTCACTACATGCAGTGAAACTCCACTATATTAAAGGATTGAAGATGTAAAATGGAATAAACCTATAGCAAAAAGAGAAGAGAACTCAAAAGACTTCTGAAGGACAGTGGATGGGAGTGAATTCATGAATAAAATGGGCCGAGAAAGATATGGCCTGGATGAGCAGTTCTCAAAGTGCAGACTGCAGAACACTGGAGACCCACCAGATCCTATCCCAGGGTCTCTATAAGGTCACTGTTACATTTTCATACTAACACTACAATGTTATTGGCCTTTTTCACTGATGGTGCAGAAGCAATGGTAGGTAAAATTGCAGGGGCCTATAGTGGATCTAGGCAGTACACCAAACTGTACTAGCAGTCATTGTGTTATTCACTCCCATGAAACTTGCAAACAAACAAATAAAACAATATTACTTAAGAATGTTGTAACAAGGGCGCCTGGGTGGCTCAGTTGGTTGGGCGACTGCCTTCGGCTCAGGTCATGATCCTGGAGTCCCTGGATCGAGTCCCGCATCGGGCTCCCTGCTCGGCAGGGAGTCTGCTTCTCCCTCTGACCCTCCCCGCTCTCATGTGCTCTCTCTCATTCTCTCTCTCTCAAATAAATAAATAAAATCTTTAAAAAAAAAAGAATGTTGTAACAATTGTTACATGTTGAAACAGTATAG
>NC_058404.1:38050949-38075024 GCF_002201575.2 Neomonachus schauinslandi
AAAAAAAAAGAATGTTGTAACAATTGTTACATGTTGAAACAGTATAGATGTATTAATTTTTTTTTTAAAAAAAAAAAAGAATGTTGTAACAATTGTTACATGTTGAAACAGTATAGATGTATTAATTTTTTTTTTTAAAGATTTTATTTATTTATTTGTGTGAGAGAGAATGAGAGAGAGCACATGAGAGCGGGGAGGGTCAGAGGGAGAAGCAGACTCCCTGCCGAGCAGGGAGCCCGATGCGGGACTCGATCCAGGGACTCCGGGATCATGACCTGAGCCGAAGGCAGTCGCCCAACCAACTGAGCCACCCAGGCGCCCTAGATGTATTAATTTTGACCCTAACTTTTTTTTTTTTTTTTTTTTTTTAAAGATTTTTTTTTTTTTTTTGTGAGAGGGAGGGGGAAAAGAGGGAGGAGAGGGAGAGGGAGAAGCAGACTCCCTGCTGAGCAGGGAGCCCGATGCGGGACTCGATCCCAGGACTCCAGGATCATGACCTGAGCCGAAGGCAGTCGCTTAACCAACTGAGCCACCCAGGCACCCTGACCCTAACTTTTGATGTAGAAGTATGTACACAATTATCAGGAAGGCTATTAAAATACTCTTCTCTTTTCTAGCTTCATATTTGTGCAAAGTCAAATTTTCTCCATATACTTCAACCAAAATTACATATCATGGCAGACTGAATGCTGAAGTAGATATGAAAATCCAAGTGCCTTTTATTAACTACTCTTCTAGATAAATTGTTTGACTTAGAAAATGTAGTTATTTTTCATGAAAAAAAATATATTGACATGTAATGAGTTTTTTACTATTATTACTGTTTCAATCTCTTAGTTTTAATTTCTGGTGTGGTAAATATTCATAGATATAACCCAGATAACAAAAAGTTCACTGGGGTCCGCAATAATCTCTGAGGATGTAGAGGGTCCAGAGACCAACATGTTTGAGAACCTCTGGGCTAGATTATGCCTCATAAGAGTGAGTCTGTCTGCCAGTCTTCCTGGGGATCTTGAGAGTGAGTCAACCCAAAGGGTAATTCTGGGAGATAGAACTGAAAACCAGGGATTAGCAATGGGTCTGTGTGGGGGACATCTGAACACCCACCTCCTCTCAGCCCCCCACAGAGCATAGACCTTTCCAAGGTAAGCATTTCCTCACTTTGCTCAGGACTGTCCTGCTGTTCTCACGGAAAGTCCCACATCCAGGGCAATCCCTCCCAATGTGAAAAGGGCTGATTTTCTACCGTAAGTGTGGGATACTGGGGGGAAAGGACAAAGCCCATACGGCGGCCCTAAGATAGGGGCTGAAAGCAGCACTATCTTCAGTGTCAAATGAATGTGGCATAGATTATTCGCCTTCCACAAATGCCGTCACTGTCATTTCCCGAGCATGATTTCCTGTTCACAGTGATAGATCTTCCATTGTTTTGTCACCCTGAGCGATGTGATTTATGTGTGCAATTTAAGTGCACTGTAATTTTGACTTTGCCTCCAGAGTAACCATTGTGCTTTGTGTTGAGATAGTGCTAGTTTAATTTTTCATATTATGAATACTGTGATCAAGTTTTCTAAGAGTTCATGCAGTCAAAATGAGAACAATTACAATACACATACCCTCATGACCCAGCCATCACTCAACAAGAAGGCTAAATGGCTGTGTTATATTAACGACAGATGGAAAGACATGTACAACTGGATCAGGGAACTCAATAACCGGAACAGAGCATACTGCACAACATGCTGAAAAGAATTCAGGTATGGTGAAGTAAGAAAGCACACATGGAGACTGAATCTCAAGTATATAGGATGAAACAGGCAAGTACTTCTAAATCCATTCAAGCTTTTTTGTTTCCCCAAAAGACACCAGTGCTCACTGAAAAATAGTGGCTGCTGGATTATTTCGAGTATACCACGCAAACACACACTGCTGCATCCTTCCCTTCATTGCTCTATGATAGAATTGAGTAAAGTAGTAAAACTACATATTCCGATTAAGAAAATGCAATTTAAGTGCCCTGTGGGTGAAAAAAGAGCTAATTCTGACAAATTTTGTGTTGGCCTCATATACTCATTCTGCAAGATCTTACCAATGATCGTGCTTCCTACTGTACTTCAAATGAAGCACTGAATTCCAACAACTAAAAAATTCTCCCTGAAGCTCTTAGGTACTTCGATTTTAAAAATAGAATTTCAAATTATCTTAATCCACAATCTTGTCCAAATAAAACTAGACTTTGCTCATCTATCTGTATTTGGCAAACCACACAGACCTATATTTTGGCAAATTCCATTCAGTCTGTAAACTTTTTTTTAATAATATTCTTTTGTTTTGTTTTGTTTTTAAGATTTTATTTATTAGAGAGAGGGGAGAGAGAGAGAGAGAAAGCACAAGCCAGCGGGGGGAAGGGCAGAGGGAGAGGGAGAAGCAGACTCCCTGCTGAGCAGGGAGCCCGAGGCAGGACTGGATCCCAGGACCGTGGGATCATGCCATGAGCCGAAAGCAGATGCTTAACTGACTGAGCCACCCAGGCACTCCTCAGTCTATAAACTTCTTAACAAAGAAAATAAAAAGATGTTACCATTAAATGTTCTCCATACCTTGTATGGAACATTGCTAAAAAAGAGATGTGATTTGCTTACCTGTGATATTGAGGCTTTCATAAAGAAAGTTTTTGATCACTTTTCATCTTATTCAAAATGTGCAGAAGTGGGACACCTGGGGGCACAGTTGGTTAAACATCAACTCTTGGTTTTGGGCTCAGGTCGTGATCTCGGGGTCACAGTGCGGAGTCTGCTTAGGATTCTCTCCCCCCCCTTCTCCCTTTGCCCTTCCCCCCACACTCACGTTCTCTCTCTCCTAAACAAATAAATAATTCTTTAAAAATTAACAAAATGTGCAGAAGCATGTAATGAGATTTTTGATGTCATAAAAGTAGAAGAGGTATCTTCCTGCCTACAAGATAGCTATCATTATTTTCTGCCATAGAAAATAAGCTAAAATGTTGGCCTACCATAGATCATATTTTCTAAATGTGAGACAAGAAGAATGCCCTCCTCTGTTTAGAAATATGTTAAAGATGAGAATGGGGAAAAGTATTAGGTAAAACATGATTTATATGCTATTTCTCCAAATCAGTTTGATGATCTGTGAAGAGGCCATGAGAATCCTAGGAAAGGATGAATGGCCTGCACCTGAGCTATCTGTTATTACATGTAGTTTGCAAAAAAAGTCCTACAGCAAAAAAGTGACCCATTTTTTTGCGAAACAGGACTATTTCAGAACTCAAAAACTTGTTACCAGAAATGAGCAGCCAAGTTAAATAGAATTTTCTCAATTTGTTTACTCAAACTGTAGCTTATTTAGAAGCTAGCTTTGATTTCACAAGTTCAAATTACTTCTGTGTTTTAAAACCATTTTCCCTGAGAAAGTGAGATTTTATTTATGATGGTGCCCAATATGTTTCAGAATGTTTAGCGAAGATGGACATTTTAGATATGGATAGCCTACTTGATGAGTATATAGATGCAAAAAACCTGACCAACAATCAGCTGGCCTACCAGAACCAGCCTGTAGATACACAGTGAGTGAAAGATATGGAGAGCTGGAAACTATTTCCTACGGGTCTAAAAACCTGCAATTGCCAGTAGGTAAAATCCTAATTATCCTATGGTCAAATGCCTTTGTTGAGAGGATGTGTAGCTAGATGCCACACATCGGCCTGACACCAGAAATTGTTATAATGTGGACTTGAGAAAAGCAGAGCTGCAGGTCAGTGGATTTTGACTGTTTTCAACTTTACCACTACATAAAAGAAGGCTGTCCTAAAAGCTGTAAACAGTTCAAAGAAATGTTATTGTAAAAGGAAAGAGAAGGAGTAAAAATATCCAAGTGTGTCATGGGACAGAAAAAAATATGTCATTGTTATCTTTCTACTAAATATAGGTAATAACTATTTAACTATTCCTATTATGTTTCCCTTTTAAAAGTCTTACATATATGTATCTCAGGAATATACAATAATATAGCCTAAAAAATTAAAATATACAGTCAACATTCCCAATAAAGGGTTAAAATAAATTGTATCAGGCTAGAAACATTATAAAAATACTATTACATTTTCTCACACATACTGTTTGTTTAGATACTATCAATTATTTTTTTAAGTAATCTCTACTCCCAACGTGGGGCTTGAACTCATGACCCTGATATCAAGATATCTCATGCCCCCCCCGCACTTAGCCAGCCAGACACCCATTACTACTATCAATTATTTTTAATTATTTATTTGTGATTATTTTACTATTAATTACTAATAATTGCCACTATTAACTAGTCCTACTATTATTTTGTTTAAATAATAATATGTAGGTAACAGAAAAGTAAATATTACAGAATAACATAGTTTCAAATAGACAGATGTTTTTCATATTTTTATCTTAAATTATAACACACATAGGTATAATTATTTATTTTATATTACAGTATTATAGGTTTTTTGGTTTTGATTTTTTTGTTGTTTGTTTTTATTTTGTTTTGTTTTGTTTTTGTCTATCACAACTGTATCCCAAGTTGGATCTCTTAAAAAAAAAAAAATTGATCACCTTACCTTTACCTCTAATATTGCACTATCCAGGTCTTCTCTAAACAAATCAGGTTTTAGACCCGTAGGAATTGGGTTTCTAGTGTGAATATTGGTGAGCCAGAATAAGGCCTTCTTTCAAGGTTAGAGGTCAAGGGAGCCCTCATTCTGACAGTTTACCCTTCTCTCAGTGGGAGTAAAAGCTGCCAGTTAACAAGCCCTGCTTTGCCTCTTACAGAGTTCCTGATAAGAATCCCTCCTGGAGGGAGAGGCCTAGCCAGAAGCCAGGCTACTTAGCACCAGAGGAAGCCCATCTGGCCACATGGGCCCTTTACCCTCAATGTGAACAGAAAGGCAGAGATCAGGAATATGAAGAGAATCAAATATCTTCATTCTGAACAAAATTTTAAGAGAAAAAAAAAAAAACAGAAGAAACAGAAACAACTCAAGGAACACAGAAATACTTTAAAAACATCCTAATCAAAAGAGTATTTTACGGGGCGCCTGGGTGGCTCAGTTGGTTAAGCGACTGCCTTCGGCTCAGGTCATGATCCTGGAGTCCCGCATTGGGCTCCCTGCTCGGCAGGGAGTCTGCTTCTCCCTCTGACCCTCCTCCCTCTCATGCTCTCTGTCTCTCAAATAAATAAATAAAATCTTTAAAAAAAAAAAAGTATTTTACATCCCCAAACAATAAAAATATACCCTTAAACAAAAAATCAGAGAATAGGAGATTGAGAGATTTAAAGTATGTCGGATGAGGGCTGGAAAATTCAATAGAAGTGCCAGAGAACAAAGTACAAAAAATCTTTCAAAATGTAGAAGAAAAAATACTAAAATTTGAATAAGGAGACATAAGGATTAATCCAGGAAGTCCATCTAATAAATGTTCTAGAAAGAGCGTGAGTCTAAGAAACAAAGAAAAAAGAAAATTTTCTCCAGATGAAGAGACTCTTCAGGTAAAAGAGGGCTCCTGAGGGAGGCCTCAATAAATGAAAAAGACCTTGACCTATTCTCATGAAATTATAGAACACCAAGGATAAAAAGAACATCCTAAGAACTTCTGCTGAAGAAAAAGAAATTACCTGCAAAGAAACAAAAATCAGAACAGCATCAGATTACTCTTTAGCATCACTGGTGGCTACAAGATAATGGAGTAATGCTTCTGATTTCTAATGGAAATAATTTTAATTCTAAAATTCTGTCAACAAAATTGGGGAGGGTATGTGCTATGGTGAGTGCTGTGAATTATACAAGACTGTTGAATCACAGATCTGTACCTCTGAAACAAATAATGCAATATAGGTTAAGAAAAAAAAAAAAGATAGCAGGAGGGGAAGAATGAAGTGGGGGAAATCAGAGGGGGAGACGAACCATGAGAGATGATGGACTCTAAAAAACAAACTGAGGGTTCTAGAGGGGAAGGGGGTGAGAGGATGGGTTAGCCTGGTGATGGGTATTAAAGAGGGCACGTTCTGCATGGAGCACTGGGTGTTATGCACAAACAATGAATCATGGAACACTACATCAAAAACTAATGATGTAATGTATGGTGATTAACATAACAATAAAAATTAATTATAAAATAAATAAATAAAATAAAATTCTGTCAACCAAGAAATAAGTAATCAACTGTAAAGAGAAAAAAAAAGTAATTTGAGATGTGCAAAGGCTCAGAAGGTTTATACCTCATGCATCCTTTCTGAGGAAGTTCTGGGAAGTCTCCAGGAAAAAAAAGGGGGAGGATGAGGATTTGATAAAACAGAAATTATTATTGAGAATTTAGAAAAGACTTAGGAGATAATGCCAAGGAAGGAAGAAGTAATTAGAAATTCAAGAAAAAAAAACCTAAATGCCAACATGGTCCAAATAAGAGGCAAAACAAATTATGGCATAATTTGGAGCAACAGTGAAGAATGGGGAAAAAAAACAAAACAAACAAACAAAGAAAAAAACCAACAACAACTCTATCTTGCTTTGGGACCATTCTTCTTTGAATGATGATGCAATCTACATAGAGGAACACATACACATGTCCTCCCTAGAGATCCCATCATCATTTTAAGGAGACTCACATCACTTGGGAGAAATTTAGTAGTGTTTACTTAGAGCTGTTTATTGGTTTTGCACTTTCAGAATTAACTTTGTGGTTACAAGTGAGAAAATAAATGCGAACCTGAAGACGGTAAACTTACATGTAACTGACAGAGTGGGGAGTGGAAATGAAGTAGGGAATGGTAGGAATCCTGGTATCTTAATTGCAAAAAGGGGACGGAGCTTACAGTTGCTGAAACAAGAATTAATAATTAAAATACATTATTCAAAGCTGTAAAGCTAACCAATGACAGACCCAATAATTATCACACAAATACTAAACAGTAGAGAAGTGTGGAGTGTACATTAGTTAAGTCCACATATGGTATAAAAATTACTTTAAACTGAAAACTCCAGATGATCAGCAGCTACAGAAAGAAACATTATCTAAACTTAAGCAGAGCTCGCAACGAACAGCTTCCATTGACGCTTGTCCAATAGCATCTTCTGTTTGGGAAGGACTGACCCTTAGACTGACCCTTAGTCCAAGTTCAGCTTCCATTAGCATCAAAAGGATCAATAGACTCATCCACACTTTCACACTGAAGCCTAAACCACTCCCCTTTTTTGTTAAGTTGGCCTATAAACCTTTATCTCTAGCTGTTCACTACTGAGTATCTGACTCCCATATGTGTAATAAATTTTCTCCTGTTTATCTATTGCCAGTTAATTTGCAGGTCCTGACCAGTTGGCTCTAAGTGAGTAAGGGAGTAGTTTTTCTCCCAATAGTTTTGGTAATAGTACTGGATGGTCAGGGCTCGCCCAGACTGCAGCTTAGCTATTAGGGGCTCTGACCAAGCCAGCAAAAGGAAGCTTTCTTACCAGTCAGACCCCCAGATTCCTGCTCAGGGTCTGGTTGAATGAAGGCAGTAAGAGCCTCTCATTCTCTCTCTCTTTTTTAAAATGGGGATTATCCAAACTGCGGAAAGAGCCGAGATGCCCTTCAACAGAGGAATGGATAAAGAAGATGTGGGTCCATATATACAATGGGATATTACTCAGCCATCAGAAAGGATGAATACCCAACTTTTACATCATCGATGGGACTGGAGGAGATTATGCTAAGTGAAATAAGTCAAGCAGAGAAAGTCAATTAACATATGGTTTCACTTATTTGTGGAACATAAGGAATAGCATGGAGGACATTAAGAAAAGGAAGGAGAAAATGAAGGGGGGGAATCAGAGGGGGAGACGAACCATGAGAGACTACGGACTCCGAGAAACAAACTGAGGGTTCTAGAGGGGAGGGAGGTGGGAGGGTGGGTTAGCCCAGTGATGGGTATTAAGGAGGGCACGTATTGCATGGAGCACTGGGTGTTATATGCAAACAATGAATCCTGGAACACTACATCAAAAACTAATGATGTAATGTATTGTGACTAACAAAATAAAAAATAATAAAAATAAAATAAAATAAAATAAAATGGAGATTATCTAAAATTTAGAGTTATAGAATAAAATGGTTTTTTTTTTTTAAGAACTAGTTCTTTGAGCATTTTGACTCCTAAATTTGGATCAGTACCTCCCAGATACAGCTGTTGTCTCTGTTTATCACTATCATTTATGTTAGTGTTTTGTATTGTGCTGTCTAAAAGTGTTATTATTTGAAAAAAAAAAGTGTTTTTATTTTGTGTTTTGGGAACTTAGCTTTGGAAAACAGAAAGGATGTTCTCTCTGCAAAGGGGCACAAACTGTTGAGTCTATGTCTAGAAATAGCCAGCGGTCAGGTGTGGGACCCAAGCATTCTTATTGTTGCCAGTTATCCTAGGATTGTCTAAATTCAAATCCTTTACTATCTCATTCATTGCCTTCATAGTGCTGAGAATTACCACCTCAGTCTCACCCATCCAGAGTCATGGATTAGTGGGTTTATAATTGAAGGTAATTGACAGGGTCCACCAATTCTCAATCACACCCCAGAACTTTCCATTAAAATTATTTGTGTGTGTGTGTGTTTTAATTAGAGAAGGGGGGCAAAGGGCAGAGGGAGAGGGAGAGAGAGAATCTTAAGTAGCCCCACACCCAGCCTGGAGCCTGACCCAGGGTTCGATCCCAAAACCCTGTGACCTGAGCCAAAACCAAGAGTCAGATGTAACCGACTGAGCCACCCAGGCATCCCATCTATTAAAATTAAAATAGAGAATCAGTAACTGGATTTTTTTACAACTGATACTGGTGCAACTTTCTCTACCGTTGCTCAAAAGAAGCTTGCAACTATAATCCCTTTCTCTTCCCCTATGAGATATAGTCTTTTTTTAATTATCATTTTTTTATTATGTTATGTTAATCACCATACATTACATCATTAGTTTTTGATGTAGTGTTCCAAGATTCATTGTTTGCGTATAACACCCAGTGCTCCATGCAGTACCTACCTTCTTTAATACCCTTCACCAGGGGCGCCTGGGTCGCTCAGTCGTTAAGCATCTGCCTTCGGCTCAGGTCATGATCCCAGAGTCCTGGGATCAAGCCCCGCATCGGGATCCCTGGCTCAGCTGGAAGCCTGCTTCTCCCTCTCCCAATCCTCCTGCTTGTGTTTCCTCTCTCGCTGTCTCTCTCTCTGTGTAAAATAAATAAATAAAATCTTTAAAAAAAAAAATACCCTTCACCAGGCTAACCCATGCCCCCACCCCCTCCCCTCTAGAACCCTCAGTTTGTTTCTAAGAGACCATAGTCTCTCATGGTTCATCTCCCCCTCCGATTTCCCTCCCCTTCATTTTTCCCTTCCTGCTATCATCTTTTTTTTTTCCTAACATATAATGTATTATTTGTTTCAGAGGTACAGGTCTGTGATTCATCAGACTTACACAATTCACAGCACTCACCATAGCACATACCCTCTCCAATGTCTATCACCCAGCCACCCCATCCCTCCCACCCCCACCACTCCAGCAACCCTCAGTTTGTTTCCTGAGATTAAGAATTCCTCATATCAGTGAGGTCATATGATACATGTCTTTCTCTGATTGACTTATTTCGCTCAGCATAATACCCTCCAGTTCCATCCACGTCGTTGCAAATGGCAAGATCTCATTCCTTTTTATGGCTGCATAATATGCCATTGTATATATATACACCACATCTTCTTTATCCATTCATCTGTCAATGGACATCTTGGCTCTTTCCATAGTTTGGCTATTGTGGACATTGCTGCTATAAACATCAGGGTGCACGTACCCCTTCAGATCCCTACATTTGTATCTTTGGGGTAAATACCCAGTAGTGCAATTGCTGGGTTGTGTGGTAACTCTATTTTCAACTTTTTGAGGAACCTCCATACTGTTTTCCAGAGTGGCTGCACCAGCTTGCATTCCCATCAACAGTGTAGGAGGGTTCCCCTTTCTCTGCACACCCGCCAACATCTGTCATTTCCTGACTTGTTAATTTTAGCCATTCTGACTGGTGTGAGGTGGTATCTCATTGAGGTTTTGATTTGGATTTCCCTGATGCCAAGTGATGTTGAGTACTTTTTCATGTGTCTGTTGGCCATTTGGATGTCTTTGGAAAAATGTCTGTTCATGTCTTCTGCCCATTTCTGGATTGGATCATTTGTTCTTTGGGTGTTGAGTTTCGTAAGTTCTTTATAGATTTTGGATACTAGCCCTTTATCTGATATGTCATTTGCAAATATCTTCTCCCATTCTGTGAGTTGTCTTTTGGTTTTGTTGACTGTTTCTTCTGCTGTGCAAAAGCTTTTTATCTTGATGAAGTCCTAATAGTTCATTTTTGCCCTTGCTTCCCTTGCCTTTGGCGATGTTTCTAGGAAGAAGTTGCTTCGGCTGAGGTCGAAGAGGTTGCTGCCTGTGTTCTCCTTTAGGATTTTGATGGACTCCTGTCTCACATTGAGGTCTTTCAACCATTTGGAGTCTATTTTTGTGTGTGCTGTAAGAAATGGTCCAGTTTCATTCTTCTGCATGTGGCTATCCAATTTTCCCAGCACCATTTGTTGAAGAGACTGTCTTTGTTCGGACATTCTTTCCTGCTTTGTGACAAATTAGTTGACCATAGAGTTGAGGGTCCATTTCTGGGCTCTCTATTCTGTTCCATTGATCTATATGTCTGTTTTTGTGCCAGTACCATACTGTCTTGATGATGACAGCTTTGTAATAGAGCTGGAAGTCCGGAATTGTGATGCTGCCAGCTTTGCTTTTCTTTTTCAACATTCCTCTGGCTATGTGGGGTCTTTTCTGGTTCCATACAAATTTTAGGATTATTTTGTCCATTGCTTTGAAAAACGTTGATGGTATTTTGATAGGGATTGCACTGAATGTGTAGATTGCTCTAGGTAGCATTAACATCTTCACAATATTTGTTCTTCCAATCCATGAGCATAGAAAGTTTTTCCATTTCTTTGTGTCTTCTTCAATCTCTTTCATGAGTATTTTATAGGTTTCTGAGTACAGATCATTTGCCTCTTTGGTTAGATTTATTCCTAGGTATCTTATGGTTTTGGGTGCAATTGTAAATGGGATCGACTCCTTAATTTCTCTTTCTTCTGTCTTGTTGTTGGTGTATAGGAATGCCACTGATTTCTGTGCATTGATTTTATATCCTGCCACTTTACTGAATTCCTGTATGAGTTCTAGCCATTTTGGGGTGGAGTCTTTTGGGTTTTCCACATAAAGTGTCATATTATCTGCAAAGAGTGAGTTTGACTTCTTTGCCAGTTCGGATGCCTTTTATTTCTTTTTGTTGTCTGATTGCTGTGGCTAGGACTTCTAATACTATTTTGAATAGCAGTGGTGATAGTGGACATCCCTGCCACGTTCCTGACCTTAGGGGGAAGGCTCTCAGTTTTTCCCCATTGAGAATGATATTCGCTGTGGGTTTTTAATAGATGGCTTTTATGATATTGAGGTATGTACCCTCTATCCCTATACTCTGAAGAGTTTTGATCAAGAAAGTATGTAGATATAGTCTTCTATCACCCAGAACTATCCTCTCAATTCGTCCTGTGAGTAAGCACAAATTAATGCCCTCCCCCTTCTTGAACTATTGCTGACTATATACTCCACCACTACGGTACTAACTCTGTTTCCTTTCTTATTGACATGACTTACCAAAAATAATTTACAACTTCAAAGGCTTCTTTGAGAAAACGTCAGGTATCCCCAACTGGCTTCCTTAGCACCTTTCTTTTCCCATTCAGTCCCTAAACTTCCTGTAGTCACTTAAGCTTCAGGCTGCCTCTTACATCAGGGGCGAATCAGGGACCCCCAAAACAAGCCACCTAAAATTAAAGAGGCTAATTGGAAACAGATGGAATATTTTATCCATAAAGGTAAGCTTTGGAGACACCTAGACAGCTGTGTGATGCCTCCTGAGCCCCTTGCCCAAAATTTAATCCACAGCATTCTCAAGATTACATACCAGGGCAAATGAATACCTTAATAATCTTCTCTACAAATATTGGTTAAAAAGCTTCAGCTCCCATTCTGAACAGATAGCCTTGACTTGCTCTATCTGCCAGAAACATAGGTTGGATAAAAATATAAAGAGAAGCAAAGATGTGAACTAATTCTTATATAAACCACTAAGTTTTGTATTACTGTGTTTATGCCTAATTCATTGCTAAAATTTTAGAATGAAAGCTATAAGATCTCTGTCTGTATGCTTATGTAATTACATACATGTGATATTTTCCTACCTCCAGATGACATGCCAAATTAATTTGTAAAATCCCTTAATGGAACTCTATTCTAATTGGCTTAGAGAAAAATGAGCACTTAGATCAAGAAAATATTCCTAAAATTCTTGGAAACATAGAAATTAGCCCAAATGCTTTTCAAGTTCACATGATTTTGATAAATCTTTGTTTTACAAGAGTAGGTTGAGCTCATTAATTTAATAAAAACAAGCATGTCTTCAGACTTGTCAACATTAAATATAATTCAGGCACATATTGTTATTACACCTGTGCTTGCTAGTCAAATAAACCAATAGAATATCAACTAATTGTTTAAGATTATAAAATGTATAGATTTGAATGTAATCAAGTCATTGTGCTGACAAATTTATTTGGAAAATGATTATGTTTTATTATATCTGCCTAAAAATAGTCTCCAAAATCTTTTTGGTGACTTGCAACCTTAGAGCTATGCTAAAATAAGTAATAGATGCTTATTAAAAATCTAAATTATTTCTAAGTAAGAAACTACCAAAATATTCCTCATTGAACATAAGTTTATATACTTCTGGCTTCTTATTTTTAAAGGAAACTAACAATTTATCTGTCAATATGTTCTTTTCCCACACTGAAAAAAAAAATGCTTACTCTAAAGAAGCATATACCTGTAGAATTGTGAGATGGTATATCTACTCATAAAATTTGCTGATCTCCGGGCACCTGGGTGGCTCAGTCAGTTAAGCGACTGCCTTCGGCTCAGGTCATGATCCTGGAGTCCCTGGATCGAGTCCTGCATCAGGCTCCCTGCTCAGCAAGGAGCCTGCTTCTCCCTCTGACCCTCCCCCCTCCCATGTGCTCTCTCTCTCTCTCTCATTCTCTCTGTCTCAAATAAATAAAATCTTTAAAAAAAAAAAGTTTGCTGATCTCCTACAAAATGCTAATATCTGACAGACAATTCACAATCGTCTACTTCCTACTTTTCTCTATATAATAAAACCTACTAACCGTTAAAAAAATAATCAGTATATATATATAATGAAACTACTGGAAGTACTGAGTGTAAAAAAACAACTTCATGTCCAAGGAATGTAAGACATGTTTTTGTTAAGGGAAAAGAAAGTAATTTTGTCCTAAAGGGTATTCCAAAATGAGAACTAGAAAAATATCGAACAAAAGTTTGAACGGATGTAGAAAGTTGTCAAAGGTCTGCAGAAAAAAAGAGAGTGCTCAAACTGGCTAAGATTAATTTGTACGGTTTTATTTATTTATTTATAAGGTTTTAAAATGAGCTTTATCAGTAGTATACAGATGTAAAACTAGAGTTTTCTCTCTTTTAAAATGATTAAGTTTCTGGGTGATTAGTCTGCTCTTCATAAGAGGTTATAAAAGGTTTTTCTGTACCACTTAAGTAACGCATCTAGGAAACAAATTGTGTGTCTTGGAATAATTTCCTGTGTTTCTTTATCGTGTACTTGATTACTTTAGAGAAACACACTTTCTCATTGTTTAAAGAGCTGAGGTATTTTTTTTACTAAACATGTTACCTTCTATATCTTTTGTTGTCACTTTGGTGACATAGATAACTAAGTATTTTTTCATAGTGACCTCTGATTGTATTTACTCAAGTGTTCAAAACTTTTGACATATTTGATAATTTTTGATAATTTGCCTTCTCAAAATCATATTCTAGATGAAATCTGTAATTTGAGCGGACATGGAGATTTTTCTTTCACTCTGAAGGATTTGTCCTTTCACCTTATTTTTTAAGATTTACTTTTTTCTTTGAGAGAGAGAAAGAGCATGCATGCACATGAGTGCCCACATGGGGCAGGGGGTGTGTGGAGGGGCAGAGGGAGAGGAAGAGAATCTCAAGCAGACTCCTCCCCGCTGAGCAGGGAGCCCAACTCAGGGCTTGATCACATGACCCAGAGATCATGACCTGAACCAAAACCAAGAGTTGGTCACTTAACCGACTGAGCCACCCAGGTGCCCCATTTTCTTTCACCTTCTAAAAAGAGAAGTGTTAGAACATAATTAGGTTTATTTGTTATGTTAAATTGTATGAAAACCATTGTCAAATAAGAAGAGATACTTAACCTTCCCTGGGTTATACTTGTGTAGGTAAATGCTATTGATACAAATTTCAGGAATAATCTGAAATTCTTAGAAATTTGTCAATGACCTAGTTGCCCATGGAATGTCCTTATGGTTCTTGCCTGATAATAGGTAAAATGGCATAAGGCTATCAGTCGTAATTCCAGTTATTATTTTAAATGTTGTATGTATAATAAATAATCAAATTTCTTAGTGAATTATATTATTTTTCTAATGAATTTTCATCAGATCTTTAACCACAGCCGTTTCAAGTCTTTTACCACTCTCAGATATTGTTTCTCTTCAGTTCTTCTCCGAGAGTACTTGCAATCAGCTACAAACCAAAGTTCCTCACCTTCCTCAAAAAAGAATTGCCTCAGAAACCCATGAAAAGGACCATGCCTAGGGTACATGATGGCACTGTTTAACTAAATTTGAGATCCTACCACTGGACTAAGCCAGGATTTCCAAAAATTCTAGTGAAGAAGCTGATGAGCTCATGAAATGGTAACCCCAGTTCAAGCAGAATAAGAATTAATTACATGGGAATAAATAAACCAATGAAGAATAACCATGATATTTTAATAGCTTTTGTTTGGAACATTTCTGGTTCTTTATTGTTTTATTTTCTGAATATAAGGATTTGGGGACCTCTAGAAGAGGAATTCACCCACATCTATCAGAACCGCAGGAGAATTCGGATGCCAAGTTCTTGGTTTGGCTTCCTAGTCTCAAGAGGCTTTTAAAAGGAATCTGAGATTTCCTTATAAAAGTTCCAGCAAAGCAAACTTAAACAGGTCTGTGTGGTCAATTACTATTCTTGCCACACTTAGGTAAACAATCAGGCCAAATTCAATAAGACCAGACTTATTTTGTAAACAAGAATAATCTCACTTTGATTATCTTCTATCAAAGCAGAAGGTAATGATAGAGAGAGTATACATTTCAATAGAAAACTATAACACACCTTTGTGGGCTATCATATTCTAATTCTGTTTATTTTCTTTGAGGCTTTATTATATTTTTAAACTGGACTGGATCTTACCAAATTTTCTATTCTTCTAGCTTCCTTCACTATCTGCTTATAACTCTCAAACTTAATGTTTTCCATTTTTCTTCCACCCTACTGACTTGGTGTCCCTGAAAACTAAGGCCCGACTGCCCATGATGTGGGAAACAAAGGCCAAAGAAATGTAGCTTTAATTAAAATCTCCTTACAGCTTGCAGCCCACTGATAGATACCTAAAACATGCAGAGTGTGATCTTCCTCAAGGAGCTCATGGCTGCCTTAGTACCTTAATGTTTAAAAGTAACCTTATGCTGGCAGCAGCTGGCCCCTCAATGTCCTGAAAGCTTTGCTTCCAGATTCCTTGGAGACTTGCGCCATCCCTAACCCCCACTAATTAAAAAGTACACAATCAGTCACTCCTCACAATCCCAGTATAGCTCTTTCTGCCCACAGGTCCTGTCCCATGAATAGGAAAGGGGTTAAGTATAGGCAGGAGAGAGAGGAGGCCCCAACTCCCCTGGCTGGGCTCCGGAACTATTCCTGGCAGGTGGAGATGCTGAGACAGAGCTTCTTGTGCCAACCAAGAAGGCACAAGAATCTCAAGGCCACAAGCTTCCCAGTCAGTTCTCAATAAAAGACTGCCACTAAAAAGTGGCAACCCATTTGGGACCCATCTCACTCTAGAAAGCTTTTTCTTTCCTTTCTGTTCTCACTTTCATTTAATAAACTTCCACTTCACTTCACTTCACCCTTTTGTGTCTGGGAGATTCATTTTTCGACTCTATGAGACAAGAACCCTGAAATCCTGCAACATCCAGATCCTATCCAGGACTCTAGATTGGCTTGTAACTGCTCTCTTACCCAAGGATCTAAAAAGGTCCTGCAAACTGAGGCTGGTTAACTTGATAAAAACTTCTAAAGACTGTGCACCACAATAGACCATGTATGCATGACAAAGATTGTCAAGCTGCAAATCAGAAAATCCATCGAGTTGCCACTGCCATCCACACTCCACCATCTTGAACCCAATCGTTAATCCTCTGGATTCAGAATTTACAGTCTTTCCCTCTGAGGGCTGTTCAGCAACCAGTTTGTAAACCAAGTCTTCTCTCCATAGCAATCAATCCAACTCCTTGTTTGTGAAATTTCTTGGGAAGTTTCAAATAGAGAAAATGAAGGGATTAATAGGCCACCAAGGCGGGCGCCTGGGTGGCTCAGTTGGTTAAGCGACTGCCTTCAGCTCAGGTCATGATCCCAGGGTTCTGGGATCGAGTCCCGCATCGGGCTCCCTGCTCCGCGGGAGGCCTGCTTCTCCCTCTCCCACTCCCCCTGCTTGTGTTCCCTCTCTCGCTGTGTCTCTCTCTGTCAAATAAATAAATAAAATCTTTAAAAAAAAAAAAAATAGGCCACCAAGGCAATATGAAAATCACTTTAAACCAAAAATATCTGATCAGCAGCCACAGAAAGAAACATTATCTAAACTTGAACAAAGTTCCCCCAAAATATAGCTGCCATTGATCCTCTTCTCCATCCCACCGGGGGGGGGGGGGGGTTTCTGTTCGTGAAAATCCAGTGCTCAGCCTTGGGAAGTGATGGGAATAATCAGCTACCTATTACGATCAAAATGACCAATCAAACTTTCCATAATTGCCCATTAAAATCCTAACCTCTCCCTTTTTTTGTTAAGTTGGTATATAAACCTTTACCTCTGGCTTTTAAGCAAGTTCCTACTCATTACTAAGTGCTTTCATAGGCATAATAAACTCTTCTCCTGTTAACCTGCCTATTGTCAGCTAATTCCCAGGCCCCATTTTCTTCCTAACACAGACATCAACAATTGTCTAAAATTGATAAAACAGGAAATAGAAAGGTACATTTTATAAGCATATCATCTATAGTCATGAAGGTAACCTCAAAAAAATAGGCACAAGGGATTTTTCTCAGGGGAATTGGAATTGGGCTTCGAAGGGAGAGGAGGAGCCTGTCAGTTGTTTTTCATCATAAACTTTTTTATTAGTATCTGATTTCTTTATGTGCACATATTGCCTTGATGAAAAGAAAACAAAAGACGTGAATACAAAGGAAAGTCACTCTAGTGCCTGAGGACAAGGTGTTCACACCATCATACATTTTACAGGGCAGGTCTCTCTCCCCTGTCCTCAATCCCTTCAAAGGATGTAGCACAAAACTGTGATCACAAAACATTTACATCGCAAGGGACTCACATCTGGGCAAGAGTCCCAGTAGAGGATGCAGGGCACATGGAAATTGATTGAGACTTCAAACTCCAGACCAAATGTTAAGTGGATATTCAATTGCAAATGTGTCTGCTTTGCATTCCCTCAGGCCCCTAGCCCAGTATTCATGTGCTAATCAGAACGCACCAAAACAATGTTGCTCATCAGTAGCTAAAATCAGTACAAATTGTTAATGCAGAAAAACTTTCAAGAAGCCAAAGGGAACATACTTCAAAGTAAAGAAGCCGCTTCTACTTTATTATGGAAAATGTGATTTCCCCACCTCCTCCAAATATGTTACGCCTTTCTTTGGACTATCAAAGGATGTGTACACAAGATAAATCTGAGTTTGCAAAGCTTCAGCTCCACACACAAATTTCTCAGGCCTTCATTAACCTCTAAGCCTTGTTGAACTGTAGGCACTGCTCTATTTCATGCATATGTGCCTTTTTCAAAGAAAATCCCGAAACTGAAGGATCTAGCCAGTGTTTCCCCAATTCCCTAGGTTCATGATGCTCTCAGGGTCTCAGTAATTTTTTTTTTTCCAGCACTGTGGCCAAAACAAGTAGCTAAGAATTCATTTTATTAAATAGTTAGGTTCAAAACAACTTCATACATATTTATGTTCTATCTTAATGGCCAATTGAAAAAATAATACACATAAATTGAAAGGAAAATTACATTTCATTCTTTTTTTTTAATTTATTAAGAATGGTTTTTCCTTTTTATTTTTTTTATTTAAATTCAATTAATTAACATATAATGTATTATTTGTTTCAGGGGTACAGGTCTGTGATTCATCAGTGTTATATAATACCGAGTGCTCATCACAACATATTACCTCCCCCATATCCATCACCCAGTTACCCTATCCCCCACCCCCTCTTCTCCAGCAACCCTCAGTTTGTTTCCTAAGATCAAGAGTCTCTTATGGTTTGTCTCCCTCTCTGGTTTCATCTTGTTTCATTTTTTTCCTCTCTTCCCCTATGATCCTCTGCCTTGTTTCTTAAATTCCACATATCAGTGAAATCATATAATTGTTTTTCTCTGATTGACTTATTTCACTTAGCATAATACCCTCTAGTTCCATCCACATCATTGCAAATGGCAAGATTTCATTTTTTTGATGGCTGCATAATATTCCATTGTGTATATATACCACATCTTCTTTATCCATTCATCTGTCAGTGGACATCTGGGCTCTTTCCATAGTTTGGCTATTGTGGATATTGCTGCTATAAACATCGGGGTGCAGGTGCCCCTTCGATTACTACATTTGTATCTTTGGGGTAATACCCAGTAGTGCAATTGCTGGGTCATAGGGTAGCTCTATTTTCAACTTGTTGAGGAACCTCCATACTGTTTTCCAGAGTGGCTGCAAGAGCTTGCATTCCCACCAACAGTGTAGGAGGGTTCCCCTTTCTCCGCATCCCCGCCAACATCTGTCATTTCCTGACTTGTTACTTTTAGCCATTCTGACTGGTGTGAGGTGGTATGTCATTGTGGTTTTGATTTGTATTTCCCTAATGCTGAGTGATATTGAGCACTTTTTCATGTGTCTGTGGCCATTTGGATGTCTTCTTTTTTTTTTTTTTAAAGATTGTATTTATTTATTTGAGACAGAGAGAATGAGAGACAGAGAGCATGAGAGGGAGGAGGGTCAGAGGGAGAAGCAGACTCCCTGCCGAGCAGGGAGCCCGATGCGGGACTCGATCCCAGGACTCCAGGATCATGACCTGAGCCGAAGGCAGTCGCTTAACCAACTGAGCCACCCAGGCGCCCCCATTTGGATGTCTTCTTTGCAGAAATGTCTGTTCATGTCTTTTGCCCATTTCTTGATTGGATTATTTGTTCTTTGGGTGTTGAGTTTGATAAGTTCTCTATAGATTAACATTTCATTCTTAACCACAACTACTTACCACTGGATATGTGCTCAGTGGGTACATGTTAGTCAACACAACCCACCTCATTTCCTATTCCCCATTAATTTTTCACATGATACTTCATTTTTATCACAGCACACAAAGAAAAAAATAATGTTGCCTTTACCCTTCTGAGTTCTTAGCTGAAACCTCTGTATTAAGAGATAGATTAACAAGAGAAAAACAAGCAGAAATATAATATGTATAGCTCATGTACACATGGGACATAACCAGGGAAAATGAGTAACTCTTTGAGGAGGCTTAAAATTCAGGCTTAAATACCACCATAATGTAGAGGCTGCTTTTAGACAACAAGCTTGAGTAATGGAATGTAGAAAGGGCCCACTGGGACCACCAGGCTGAATGCAGCAGGCCCATCAGACCATCCACCTCAAAATATCCATAAGTCCTAGCTGACCAGTGCATTACTTACACCCAGACACAGTTACTTAAAAAAAGGGAAAATTCTATATGTCCCCATACCTCTACCTCCTCACCTTCCCACTTTAAATACTGCCTCCACTCACCCCTTCATGGCAGATAGTCTCTCCCTCCCTGTCCTGCCCACTGCTCCCCTTGCAGTGTAGTCAATAAACTTTTCTCTCCTTTGTTCTGCCTCCAGTAAATTCTCTCACCAATCACACCACCAGCTTCCACCCTATTGTGGCCCCACATTTGGGGGGGGCCCCATCCAATTGGAGAGAGACACCATACACAATAGGGAAAAGGGACAGAGGATGTAAGCTTTTTAGGGGAAAGTGAGTTTATTTGTTTATTTGTTTGTTTGTTTATTTTAAGAAAGATGAATGACCCTTAGAATAGATGGGAGATATGATAGTTTGTGACAAAGTTTGTCTGGGTGTGGTGTTGATTTCTAGTCCCTCTTTTGTGGTAAGAGTTAATCTTCCCTGGGGATGAAACTCCTAAGGAGGGGATTTATGACAATTGAGTCCTTTTGGAGGCTCTGTCTGTAGGCAGATAACGGGAGTCCAGAGAAAGCCTTTCGGGCATTTGCTGTTTTTCAAGTTCTTACAACTCCAAAATCGATATGCCAAAGTAACATATCTTGGGTGGTATTTCCTTAACTCCTGCAGTCACATTGTTAGGGGTGAGAAGAATAATGTGTTGATATGAATGGGGGTCTCAGTCCTTGGATTCTCCACAAAAAGTTTTACATGGGGGTCATGCTCAAATAAAGATAGCCAGAAGGCAAGTGGCAAGCAAAAAGCAGTTTATTAAAGCAAAAGTACGCTCTCAAGGCAGGAGAGCAGACAGATTCCTCGAGTTGGAGTTGGCCCCGAGGTTGTTTTGGAATTGGATATTTTTGGGTCTCTCCAGGCTGGGAGGAGCTGTGAGGTACAGTGGGGTGGTCTCTAATGGAGGCTAGTTCCAATCATTTGGCAAACTCCTCTCATAGGTTGGAAGGGGGAGTTTTTGGCCATATAAGGTTTGAACCAGAACAGTCATGGCCACCTTTCTCTATTGCGTGGGGCTCTACCCACAATGCAAATGCATTATAATGAGTCTAGGGGTTACCCTAGGGGAGAGGTGGAAGAGGAGAGCCCTTGTTCTGCACCGTTGGCTCCTGAGCTGTCAGGCCCAAGCTCTTGGAAGCCACAAGGTCAGGATGTTAAGCTCCTGGGCTTATAATGTGTAGCTTTTTATTTATTTATTTATTTTAATCAATGTCCTTGCCTCCAGCTCATGTCTCTATCATTCCCCTTGGAGGACTTGGGGCTCTGCTGCATGGCGTTTCTTCCACTGCTCTTGGCTAGCTTCTACCTAACAATATTTTGGGGTGTCACATTCTGTTACCCTTCAGCAGCTACCTCCAAAAACACACAAAGATATGATTAAAAGGAATTAGTGCAATCATTTTAAAACTATGGACAGTCTTAAGCTGGTAATTCATAAGGTGAGTAAATCATGAGGTATCTGATGGATGTCTTGCTCCCCCTCCCCCAAATTTCACAATATCCCACAGAGCTATGAATCCAGGTGCCTGGGAAATCACAGACCTACCCCAATACAAAATTGAGGCCACACATAGGTTTGTGGGAAGTTAGGGTAGATGGTATTAAGTGGCAGATGATGAGTATTTGGGGACTTCACCTTAATACCAAGTCATCAGGAATTTCCGAAAATCTACATCTGAATTTGCTTTCGGCAGAAGATCATTACTGCAAAAACTACTGGAGCATTCAAAATACTTCTTGTTCTAGAAAGTAAGACGTGTGTAAGCCTCAAAGAATGTTTAAATTGGAAGGCGTGCTGTAGATAAGGTAGCCCAACTCCTCCATTTTGAAATATAGACTATAATAACTAACATTATTTAGCTCTTAAATTTGTCACCATTCTAAGTGCTAGGCTGCATTAACTCATTTACCCACACCACAATCCCATGAGATGCTATTATTATTCTCATTTCACAGATGTGTAAAAACTGAGACACAGAGAGGTTTAGAAATTTTCCCAGGATCTTACAACATCCAAGTGGAGAAACTGGCATCAGATTCCAGACCACCTGGCCCCAAATCCTCTTCCTGAGATGGAAAATAAATTCTGAGAAGTTTCTTCACTAGCTTTTTGGTGCAGTACTTGAAAATTTACAAAGTGCTTTCAAATCAGTTAACTTCTCCCAGAGACATAAAGCTACAAAGGAGGCAGAGCAGATATTGCACCCAAATTTCAAGTGGGAAGCTGAGGCTGAGCAGGGTCCAATCCAAGGTCGTGTTGATGGTGAAAAGTGGTTAGGGCAAGCCCCATTTTCTGTCTGACTCCAAGTTTGGTGATTTGTACCACACTTAGGTGATTTTTTTTTCCAGACTTTATCTAAGATACTACAAGTGACTTCTCAGAGAAAATTAAAAGGCTACTGCTGTTCATTAATATTCAGAGAAAATCATAGTAGCTTCAAAGCATTGCACCAGGTGCCAAGCATTTTACCTCATGAAGTCCCCTCAAGAACCCTCCAAGATAGATGCTTTCCCCCATTTTACAGATGAGGAAACTACCTCTCAGAGAATTCACTTAGCCAGAGTCCTTCAGACCTGGTGAGCAGATTGCCTGGACTCTAAAAACTAATGTACACTTGGGGCGCCTGGGTGGCTCAGTCATTAAGCGTCTGCCTTCGGCTCAGGTCATGGTCCAAGGGTCCTGGGATTGAGCCCCGCATGGGGCTCCCTGCTCAGCTGGAGGCCTGCTTCCCCCCCTCCCACAGAGAGCTTGTGTTCCCTCTTTCACTGTGTCTCTCTCTGTCAAATGAATAAAATCTTAAAAAAAAAAAAAAGAAACTAATGTACACTTAACCACTGTCCAGGTTTTTCAAAACCTGGTTTGCAAAATAATATGCTTCAATTCCAGGAATAAAGAGAGTTTTCATTGGCAATCCTGTTTTCTGAAAAGCTTTATCTTACTTGTTGTAAAATACCATTGTATCTTTGTAATCACTATTTTCTGTATTTGGAAATTGGTGGAAACAACTGGAATGATAACGTGAAGAGGTCAAGAGACGGGGTCTTTATTTAATTTGGCTTCTTGTGTAAGTAGAGCAGTGGAATTTCAGGAGATAAAAAGGCACCAAGAACTACATATGCAGAGAGAGTTAGCTAAAAAAAAAAGAAGGAAATGAACATGTATTAAACCCCTATAGTGTACCAGAAACTTAACCCCATTTCCTTCTCACATCCCCCAGCTGGGGTGGTTAAGAACTGTTAACACACCCATAGTGACCTGCGTTAGGGATGTTGGGTTTAACTCCGAAACCTGACCTCCTTCTCTGACAAAATTCCAGACCACAGAAATTAAAAATGCAAACATTGGAAAGTAATTCTTTGTGTAAATATACAAATCACCAAACAAGAGCAATATCCTATAACAATTTCTAAACAGTAAGTAAAGGATCAGTAACAATTAATTTGAAGATCTTGTTTCACAAAGAAGGAGATGTAAACAAACCCACCCAGAACACTCAGAGCAAGTCAGCCAAGTTAGATGGTATGACCCTTGTGTTTCCCAACAAACCGATACTTTGTGTTTTATTATCAACTTGGTCAAAAAACAAAATCAGACGTTTTCTTGTCCATGAATGTTTCCCAAATACAGTGCTTAGAATAAAAGACAAAAAAAACCCCCACTCTATTAAATATGAACATCTGGGGTGCCTGGGTGGCTCAGTCAGTTAAGCATCTGCCTTTGGCTCAGGTCACGATCCCAGGGTCCTGGCATGGGGCTCCCTGCTCAGCAGGAAGCCTGCTTCTCCCTCTCCCTCTGCCTGCCACTCCCCCTGCTTGTGCTCTCTCTCTCTCTCCCTCTATCAAACAAAATCTTTAAAAAAAAAATTTAAATAAATAAATAAATAAATATGAACATCTAAGCCATAAACAGAGAGTTTAAACACTTGCTAAGGAGTATTACAAAACATTGTCTTATAAAAAGGTAAGTTCTAGAAGAGCATTACCAAAAAATGAGAAGAGAAGAGAAGAGAAGAGAAGAGAAGAGAAGAGAAGAGAAGA